>NC_134700.1:205162345-205462345 GCF_043290135.1 Rhipicephalus microplus
ACCACCTGGGCTTCTTTAACGTGCACCCAAATCTGAGCACGCGGGCCTACAACATTTCCGCCTCCATCGGAAATGCAGCCGCCACAGCCGGAATGCGATCCCGCGACCTGCGGGTCAGCAGCCGAGTACCTTAGCCACTAGATCACCGCGGCGGGGCCATATGAGAATAGCATGGCATTCTAAACATTTTACGAGTGCGTCCCCTTAGTGACACATTCAGTCCTTCGCTTACATCAACTAGAGGTCGCTGTAGTTTGCTATAGTTTTCAGGCAAGAAGTGTACATATGAATTCTCAATTATTTGAGTGCAAAAACTTGCTATTCTGTCTTAACAGGCCTACTGCTTTTGTGTTATCCATTGTTGCTTTCTTCTTCATGTAATAGTCCCTTAATTGTGTTATCGTAAAGGACACCAAATTCTAGGATATTCACGGATTTCTTGCGTTTATTTGTTAGAGTAAAGGATGTATTCACAAACACTTTGCTTTAAAATATCGCTCGGCGAATGTCAGCAAATAAACCTTTGTTCAAGCGGGCATAAGCGCCAGATTCACGTTAGAGGCTAGGTTATTAAACATACTTCACCCGCGCTCCTAGTTTTATATTACCCGCAGCCAGTGTGCCTTATAACGCTGGCCTCTTGAGGGAGTCTCTTGTACTAAGTAGAAACTGTGAAATACCCTAACCAGCGGAGTTTCTGGTTGAGCCTTCAACCAAAAAACGCATACCGCATAACAAAATGACCAAAGCCCTTTTATAATAATCTTTTCAGTAATTTTTTTCCGGAGAGATAATTTTCATTAAACTCGCCCTCACCATTTACAAGCACCTACTTGGAAACTACTGGTGTATTTTGTGCCTTGAAAAGCCTCAGTATACCTCAGCGCATCTTTGCCTGATTTTTGTTTCTGCATTCGTACGCTACAACGTTCTCGTGCCTCTTGAATTTCGCAGCGCTCTTCTGCAAAAAGCCGCCACGGTGTAATTAGGTCCTTATTAAAAAAGTGAGTGCACCACCACTTCGGCCTGAATATAAGTCGATTCCCCGGAGGAGGGCAAAATAAATCCGGTGCTCTCTATTCATGCAGGAAGCGTATGCAGATTTCCTACAGACTCTAACACAGAGTAAGCAACTTCGAGCATAAGTGAAGAAAAAGAAAAATGAAAAGGGTGGGGTGTAGATAATAGAACAGTTCCTGTTGGAAGAGAAGTGTTGAGATGGACGCACAAGAGGAGTTGCGAGAAAGGAGGGGGGTACGTGGGCGTAACTGGTGTTTTCAGGTGATTCTATCACCGCTGCTACGAATCATCGCTGGGCAGCATGTAGAAGAGACGTGCTTGCAAACCGAAGCTTGCTTGCGGTGGTTTTGAAGCTGGGGGTGGGAGGCACTGAGAATGTTTTGAAATCGGGAAAAGGAGAGTAAAGATAGTTTTTGTCAGTGTGGTTCTCAAATAGACGACGATGGTTCGTTTGGGTGGGCTTTAAAGCCCCGCAAGAGAGGAGCCGGCATCTCAAAGCACAGCTTCACTGATGTGCCCACGCAATCATGGTTGACTTTGCGTGCTTATTATAAGCATGCGATATTGGAGTAGCGAGGAGATAAAAAAAAAAAAAGGTTTGTCACACAAGATGGGTGCCTGTTTATGATTTTCAGTAGAATAAGAGGCTCTCATCGGTAGGGTGCACTGTTGTTCCGTGACTCCGAATTGGAGGCTACGCTGTATCTCTATCTCTTTTATGCTCTTTTCGATTTTTGGTTAACATGAGTAGGCACTAAAGCATCAATTCTAGTCTCTAAATAATTTTTCTGCAAATTGTGAAGTTTTTCGTGAACACGCATCGGCTGGGGACGCTCAAGATTATCGCGCAGACGGCTCATTTATCACGAGGCACGTAGTACCTGTACAGAGCGAAGCGCCAAATCATCATCATCATCACCACCACCACCACCATCATCCTCATCATCATCATCAGTCTGACTACGTCCACTGCAGGACAAAGACCTCTCCTATGTTTCGCCAGTTAACTCGGTCCTGTGCTTGCAGCTGCCAATTTATATACGCAAACTTCTTAATCTCGTCTGCCCACCTAACGTTATGTCTCCCCCTAACCCGATGGCCATCTCAGGGAATCCAGTTAGTTACCCCTAACCACCAGCGGTTATCCTGTCTACGTGCTACATGCCCGGCCCATGTCTGTTCCATCTTCTTTATTTCAGCTATTATATAATTAGCCCCCATTTGTTCCCTAATCCACCCTGCTCTCTTCTTTTTTCTTAAGATACACCTACCATTTTTCTTTCCATTGCTCGCTGCGTCGTCCTCAACTTCAGTTGAAGCTTCTTTGTAAGTCTCAAGGTTTCTGCTCCGTATTGCCAGCAAGGTACAGCTGTCATATACCTTCCTCTGAGGGATAGTGGCAATCCACCTGTTATAATTTGAGAGTGCTTGCCAAATGTGCTCCACAGCATTCTTATTCTTCTAGTTACTTTAATCTCGTGGTTCGGCTCTGCGGTTATTACGTGCCCTAAGTAGACATAGTCTTTTACAGCTTGAAGTGCACTACTACCTTTCTCGAAGAGCTGCTCTTTTCCGAGGTTGTTGTACATTATTTTTTTTTCTGCAGAATAATTTTAAAACCCACCTTTCTGCTCTCCTGGTCCAACTCCGTAATCATCAGCTGCAATTCGTCCCCTGAGTTACTCAGCAATGCAATGTCATCGGCGAAGCGCAGGTTACTAAGGTACTTTCCATTACATCTTATCCCTAACTGTTCCCATTCTAGGCTTCTGAAAGCCTCCTGTAAGCACGCGGTAAATAAAATTGGAGAGATTGTGTCCCCTGCCTTACACCCTTCAGCAATCAGCATTTTCTTTATATGGCAGTCTGATTTTTTATCGTGGTCACTTGTGATTTTCCATTTCATATTTATTGTTGATTGGACATGAACCCACGAGAGTTTTTGTTGTCTGTTGGAAATAAAGTGTTGCACTAGGCATATGGCCCCGCCACGTTGGTCCAGTGGCTAAGGTACTCGGCTGCTGACCTGCAGGTCGCGAGTTCGAATTCCGGCTGCGGCGGCTGCATTTCCGATGGAGACAGAAATGTTGTAGGCCCGTGTACTCAGATTTGGGTGAACGTTAAAGAACGCCAGGTGGTCAAAATCGCCGGAGCCCTGCATTACGGCGTCTCTCATATTGATATGGTGGCTTTGGGACGTTGAACCCCACAAATCAATCAGCACTAGGCATGTGGATGAAATCCCCATTTCAGGTGTGGAGGAAGGAAAAGGTTAGGAAAAAATCGTTGGGCATTTTTATGTAAAAAGAAAAAGAGAAACATACAGAAATAAAGAAAGAGAAAAAAACAAGAAGAAATTGAAAGAAAGAATAGAAGGAGGAAAGGAAGAAATGGCGAAAGTGTAATGTAGGTGTAGTGCGCTTAGGCATGGGCGCGTGCTGCGCTTGGTGGAAGTCGAGAAGTACGAAGTGAGAATAAGAACAGCTGGCCCGCAGCAAGGGTCTGTGTGTTGTGTCTTCCTTCATGAAATAAAGAAAGATAGAAGGAAAAAAAGAAATAAAAAAAGTCAGAAAGAAAAAGAAAAAAAATTGAAATTATTAGAGCCGGAACGTACACGGCCAGTTTGGCTTGCCTTCATTTTTCCGGTATAAGCAGGGCTTCTGAATTTCATCCAGAGACAGAATCTTTCCACCAGAGACACGGCCTACAGAGAGCAGCGTCTCTACACAAGGTTTCGTTTAACTTCCCAGCACTGTGAAAATAGAGGTCGGAACTCACAAAGCTTTCAGACCGTAACTGCAATTTATCAATGGTCTCCTGTTTCGATAATAATATGTCCGTACAATCTTTAATTGACTGGCGTTTTGTTATCAATCACTCTTTAGAAGTCATTTTCTAACACTTATCAGGAAGGTGCAAGCAATAGATTGAAACCTAGCATCATTTTCAACCTAGCAACATGTGTGTTAATGCAGATAGATTACTTCACGTGTCGCAATGTCTACCGTGATGTAATTGAAAACCTTATGTGCATGCAGCGCAAAGAATTATTTAACTTTGAAAGGGTGCATCTAATCTTCAAGGATATGAGCGCCCATGGCATTTACTTATTAAGAAGGTACTTAAAGCCTAAGGTAAAGTCGTAGATAAGTGTCACCTTTTTTCAATTTTCTTTTCTTGCTCCTTAGCAAGAGAATCTGGTACCATAACTAGTACTGTACCGCATGATCACGCCCTACACGACGTCACACGTTGGAGATAAACCATACCATCTGAATAATTCTTACTGTTGTTTACAAGCATTAGCCAATCAGCGTAAATATAAAATGTGAGACCAACATTCACCCAGAGGGCGTTTGGTGCTCTTTGTGCACCCAGTAAGAAATATCTGGTGTATTCTTTGCTGCAACGAGTATCGCTTCTGTATCAGAAATGTGGCAAGAATTGATGTATGAAATGATGGAAGGTTTTCGAGAACAGGAGACACGAAATGCGATACGCTTTAGTCGCAAGTTTCTTAACGTCTAACTGCAGCTAAATATTTATACACAACTCTCTATGAGAAAGGAAGTGATTATAAATGAAAAGAAGAGAAAAGTAAGCCCCGTAACTGTCTTTCAGGGGGAGGACACCTCAACTGTAGCTAACGAATGATGGGGGTAGAGAAGGGATTAAAAAGATAGGATTAAAAGGTAAAGAGATAGAGAGAGAGGAAGGAGAGAGCGAATTGCAGGGACAGCGAACGATGAAATTAAGGAGAAGACAGGAAAGATGGACACGGTTGCAGGAGTCCGAGGACGAATGCCACTGGCGAGAGCACTTGTCGGCGTCAGGAAATGGTGTAGGGCTAGTCCTGTAGGTCAGAGCTACGCTGTCGTCGAAGATCGGCGTCAGGAGATGACGTAAGACCATCGCAGTCGGCCAGAGCTACGCTGACGTCGGAGATCGTGAGGGCCTAACCGGTCGGCACAAAATCCAGCGAGCAAGTCCTCTCTATGAGAAATTACTATACCTTAGCTGGTTTAACTAGTATTACCGACTAGTATTAACGAGGCTAGGTATTAACGGTACAGACAGTATTAACGAGGCTATTATACTAGGTTAACTAGTATTAACGAGGCTTCGGGGGGTACTCGTTTCCCGAAGCCTCGTACTGTTCAACGTTAAATATTCAAAAGCCTCGCCGAAACGATAGGCATTCCTGTTCGTTGCTTCTTTCTTTGGCTAAGAATAAATAATTAAAAAAGCCTTGGAGGAAGCTCCATAACATTGAGGTATGCGAAAAAGAAGCGTGCGAGTAAGAAGAAAGAATACAAGGACATCGTTGCAACTCCTGCTATGCAAGTACTCGATTTGCACTACCTGTGTTTGGGTTCAAGCCCCGAAGAAAACACGATTCGTTTTTCATCAATACAACAATAGTGAAGGCGGTAGTCTTGGTTTTCATACAAGCCGGCCATTGGAGTATCTTTTTTTTTTCACATGGAAATTCTGGATTCGTTACCAATTCGTTTCTTTGACGCCTAGAAAGATTTACATAAAAAAGCTACAACAAAAGGTGAGAACAAATACAAGCCAAATGCCCCCTGAAGGATGACCAGAAAAAAGCCAAAAAACTAAATGTGGCACATGGGACATGAGCGTAAAAAACAGAGAGTATCGGAGGTTTCAGGCTCAAGGCTTTCTGCTTCGCTGGTTTTTCTCTATCTGGGATCGCGATTTGCCGCATAGGGCGGTGTGTTCTGGCAGCACGTAGCAGCTAGAAAATGGTCCCGCCGTGTTTGGAGAGCTTGTTTTTTCCGTGTCGAGAGAGGGAAGGAGGACTACGGGAGGAAGTTACACCGACGTGGTTCATGAATTTGAAAGAGGTCAACATGAAGGCAGCGGCTCGACGTTCGAGAAGAACTCTCACGTTCGTGCAAAGAAAATTCGCCCACTTTGTCCCTCTACTTCCCATACACTCTCACCTGGCTTCCGTTTGAAGCAAAAAAAGAAAATCACGTAAACGAGAAACAGACGTAAGCCGAACTACTTAAACGAAATGGGCTCGGAAGCAAGAATGCCTGAGAACACTGTACTATGGAGGCTGAAACAGAGACGGGCTTCTCGATTTTTAACGCCGGAGCACAGCAAGTTGTCAAGCAACGAAAAACTAACTATGTAAGTGGGACAAGAGAATCGTAAATACAGAAAAGCACATTTTTTTGAAAAAAAAAGAAGCAACAACATAAAAACGTTTTCTTCTGCTCTCGCTTTCGTACGCATCGTTTTCGGTGAAGGTCGTTAGAAGACGATGCCTTCCAGAATCGGTTCTTCGGTTTTTTCCATCTTCCTTCTTCTTCCTCAAACATTTCGTACAGACCTCATTTTAAAGCGTCGCTTCTCGGCTCTGGCAAGTAGAAAAAAGGAAGGAAGAAAGTCGATGGATAAGTTTTTCTTCGTGAAAAGTGATTAGATATGCCACGCACGTTCGTCTAAGTCTTCACACGAGCAATAGAAAGTTACCTTACATGCTGCTCCGACTTCGTTTGTCTCGCAGGCATAAGTGCAAGGGGCGAGCCCTAGAAGGTATACGTATACAGTACGTTGCACTGTTGCCGAAGGGTCAAAGGAAAACTCGTAGTTGTTCGGCGCAGACGTCACCATCTATGTTGTCAAAATCACAGACAGACAGACAGACAGACAGACAGACAGACAGACAGACAGACAGACAGACAGACAGACAGACAGACAGACAGACAGACAGACAGACAGACAGACAGACAGACAGACAGACAGATAGATAGATAGATAGATAGATAGATAGATAGATAGATAGATAGATAGATAGATAGATAGATAGATAGATAGATAGATAGATAGATAGATAGATAGATAGATAGATAGACAGACAGACAGACAGACAGACAGACAGACAGACAGACAGACAGACAGACAGATAGATAGATAGATAGATAGATAGATAGATAGATAGATAGATAGATAGATAGATAGATAGATAGATAGATAGATAGATAGATAGATAGATAGATAGATAGATAGATAGATAGATAGATAGATAGATCACACTTGACATAGCATACCTGTGTAATAGTACATCTGTATACAGTGATACATTCATATATGAGCCAATTATTATTGTTGAGCTGCATTGTTACTAACTTAAATTATAATTTGGGAAATATAGCAATTTAAACCAATTTATTTATATTCGATGATGAGCTCGTTCTGGTTATAATGTAACAATACATAAGCATTTGTGGCCGGCATGATCAATTTATGATTGCTTGCTTGATTGATTGAGTGATTGATCCCTCACACACTCAGTCACCCGCTCACTCACTCAAGCAACGATGTTTAATGGTAAGTTGAATGTTAAGCATAATATATACCTACAATACCGTGTTATAGGAGCAGTGGAAGGAAAGGCGGACAATGTAAAACACCAATGGCTCGTACAATGAGGCAGCTAGCTTGAACATATATATAGCTAATAAATTCAAGGAAGCGGCATTTTCTCGAGTCATTAATACCGTACGTTACTGAAGTTAGAGTGAAGTAATACTGCGAAACAAAGATTCACGTACCAACTGGCATTATTAACCTCATGAACGAAGTTTACGCAGCCATGGAGTTAAACAACAAGCATGCCACTCGCTGGCGCCTTTAGTGAGACACTCAAGGCGCCACAGGAGACATGTTTCGTTTGTAGCGGCTGCCATTCCTACGATTACTACTAGAAGCACATCACTTGACGGCCATTCCACTATGCTAAGTTGAGCATCTGCGGCCCGTATAAGTGCAAGATACCTCTCTTGATCTTTTAGCATTACGCTGCTTGATTTCACGACCGGTATACTGCCGCGCACAGAGCTAGTTTACAACCCAGCCAGCGTTGTAATAAAGCCGCGCACAACAAAAGTGCGCCAGCGGAAGCCACGAGCTAATCCTCGGCGGTATAGTTTCACGAGTCGTTCGGTCCACTACGCCAGCTGCACTATCCCCAGCCGGCTCCAAGACCCAAGACCCATTCAATCAGCCAGCTCTCTTCTCTTTTAGCCGCAGTTGCCCCCTCCCCTCTCTTTTGCCTTGCGTGCTATCACCATTAAGCGTGTGGGGTATCCTTCAGCCCAGGCCTATTCTTCACTGGGCAACGAAATGTATTAACCGGACGGTCGGTTTTTCCGCTATGCAGAAACGATTTTCAGCGTATGCCCATCACAGCTTCTGTCGGGGTGACGTCGATGGTAACGGTAGGGAGTACAGCAAGAAGCAGCATACTATCACTGCGAGAAAGACCGCAGCCACCACAGCCGCCGCAATTATAGCG
This sequence comes from Rhipicephalus microplus, assembly GCF_043290135.1. Classification (NCBI taxonomy): domain Eukaryota; kingdom Metazoa; phylum Arthropoda; class Arachnida; order Ixodida; family Ixodidae; genus Rhipicephalus; species Rhipicephalus microplus. The sequence continues at coordinate 205,170,696 of NC_134700.1, forward strand.
TGCGTGACCACATGTGAGAACGATAGGCTAGCGTGGCATCGCTTAACGACCCGTCGGGCCCACGGCTCATGGCGCATTTTTCATGGCGCTTCGCACCCGCGATGCTGCAGCTCAGTCCGCTCCTTCACCACCGCAGATGACGTCTTCGCATCGGCCAACAGCAACAGTGGTGGTGGTCAATACGCGTTTGTCATCGGGGCAGCACGGCAGCGTGGCCAATGGTTGGGAAGCACGGAAGCGGGAACCACTTCCGTGATCTTCCTGAGTCGCCTCTTCGTATTACCATGGATCACTCCTCGCCCCTCCTCCGGCGCTCTTCACGTATCTCGCGTTGTTATTCTAATAAAGCATATGACATAGAAAGGAACGATTTTCAGAATAGTGCAAAATGCGACGCATTAAAACACTCGGGACGCAACGCTCTCAACTGATAGTCACTGCAGTGTCCTGCATGTTTCACTGCAACGTGAGAACTTGGGGGAGTTGGCCATGCATGTTGAACCACAGGGCTACTACGAAAACGAGGGCGATAAAAAGGAAGACCAAGGAATTCGCTTGCAATTGGCTTACTACAACTAGTTTAAATGTGTCCTTTTTTTAGAAAAATGAAGCAAATGTGAGTTAGCGCATAGTTCGTCTTTCTTATAATCCTCCTCTTGGTATAGTTGTGCCTGTTGCGTCGTTTCACTGACCCGTATTTTACCCAGTTATAGGGTAATGTTCATGAACCGAGTAGCCTATTAAGAATCCTTGAAAACAGTGATAGTCTTCACGATTCCTGGTGAGGACAAACCCTAAAGTCATGTCTTTATATGTCATTCGACTGCAGATGGAGACGATGAAGCATCACGATGCTCAGCATGCGCGGATAATACAGAATATATTACAAACTAAACTGTATTGTTGGAAATCAGCAGAAGACTGATGCCGAAGAGAGAGCGAATACGTTCTCAAAAAATACGTCGTCATTCAACGCCGAATAAAAAGCCAATGTCGAAACCACAGGGAAGAGGAAGGGGTGCTCAAAGCCACAAGTTGTCGAGATAGGCATCTGCTGATTTCAAGGATACTGTGAGTCATAGCGTAAAACCTCTGTAGCTGAACCGCAGGTGGTCAAAATTTCCTCAGCCTTCTATACCACGGCGTCTCTCATAATAATATGGTGGTTCTGGGTCGTTAAACCCTATATATCATCATAGTGTATTTCATTAGAATTAGTCTTGGTAATAAATAATATAGGTTCAGAAGTCTTGCGAGTTGCACGGCTGGTGTTTGTGGATGAACCGTGTAGCCCCGCTGTCAGACTCAGTGTCTGCGGTGCAGAGAATCCGTGCGAAGCCTCCAGCGCCATTTCATTCAGCGTTACTTTCTTGCTTTTATTTTTATTACACCCCATATACTTTCATTAGGTTAGGGAAAAGCTAAAAATGACTGATATCGAAGTTGGGCTGCCAGCACTGAAGTATAGTTTCTGAGAAGTGAAAGATTGATGTAATCAGTAAGATTGATTGGCTACCTACCACGAGCTTATACAAACAAGCCTTCGTTTTGTTATATATTTTCAGTTTATTTCAAAAACTCTTTGTGCTCAACAAAAACCTATCAGGGCACATGTAGGCGTCTTTCTCTGACGCACACACACAAGAGGTCGATGGTGTGGTTAATAAAATGATTTTTCTCCAGTGTAGGTCAATTTGCTTAGTACATAAGGTTTGTTTGGGCGTATGCCAGGTTTCCCTTCGATATTCCGCGTAATAATAACGAAAGTGGCATTTTTTCTCATTTCTTTGATCGTATGATATGAGTACATCTTTTATGTCGGTAAACACCAAGGTGTTTTCACATGCTTTCATGCATTCTATACTTTTGAGAGCTAGATGATAAACACATATTTCTTTTTTCCTCAAAATATTCAATTACAAATCAATTTCCGACGACTGGCTTTAACGAAATGATAATAAACTGAAGTGTCTTACCTCACAATTAACTTTATGTCATTATCATTCTGAAAAAGCAGACACGTATATTTATAGCTCCGACGATATTAATCAATCGATCAATCAATCAATCAATCATTTAATCACAACGATGGCCACCAATTAAATCATTATACCACAGCTATACTTGGGATTTTTCAGCAGTATTACATGTTCATGAAGTTACTTTCATTATTTGGCAAAAATGTCAATTATTTTGACTCTGTAGTAAAGAAGGGCAATTTTTTATAGGTTGCTAATTACTTCTCTGACTTCCAACTAAAGGATCATGTGCAAAGGGCACTCTAGACATCACAAGAACACAATGCATTACTATACGATCATGATTGGCAAAACGAAGGTGAAGAAGAGCAAAATCTGCAGAAGTAATAAACGATGGCTTTAACCAGCAATGGCACAAAGATGTATTTTTGAAAAAAAAAAGAAAGAATAGCATTGCGATAACAGCAGCGTCGTTAATTTCGGTAATTGGCCCTAGGATATAAATGGATCTTATTGCCCTTGCTTCCAAGAAGAAAGGCATAGCGATTGACGTGCGAGCCATGCTGGAAAGGGTCCCAGGTGGAATGGAACCCATAACCCTCGCCACACCCCTGTGTGCTCAGCTGGGTCCCGGGCAGGCCTGTGCACAAATATACGAACGAGAGAGCCAGCGAGACGGGATGACATCACATCCTGCGTTAGAAGCCGCAGCTGCCATAAGATATGTGCAGTTTAGCGCAGGCTGCGAAGGAGTATCGCATATGTATCGTAACAGAATGCCGTACAAGCACCTGACATCACTTGCATGTTGGCGATACCACTTCGATGTTTGGTCGTACATGATCTGGAGAACTCAGTTTTTATAAAGTTATTCTTCAACTCCAATAAATTAAAAGATGTTTCTTTCAATTTTCATAAAGGTTCTCCATCGAGAACTCTATCAGGTCAAGTTCACCCAGTTCATAAAGACTCCCTTGAAGACCAGTGCCTTGTGTTGTGATTGTCATTGTTCGTTTCCACGTTCCTTAAATTTTTACACTGATGTTTTCAACGGCATTACTGGCACGCCATGTACAAATCATTGCGTATGGAATAGATCGCAGAGCGCCACATACCATCCAATAAGCATCGAGCAATCGTGCATGACCACTAAGTACCATGCAATCGAACTGCACGTTCCACTGTCACATTCCCATTTAGCGCTAAAGAAACAACAGTGAAGGAATTCGCGAAACATTTGTTGAAGCAGTTCAGTCTTCCTTGCGAGTGTCTTTCACGTTGCCTACTTAAAATCACTCAGAGATCGATTTCTAAACTACAGAAGGACACAGAGGACACACTGCGCTGTTGCCAAATGTGTAATGATCCCGGCAGGCCTGAGAAGGGGAACCAAAAATCAGCTCCATATTATAACAAGACGCTTGCCTAAGTTTGCTGAAATATTTTCTATTTGCTTCCACAGCTAAGTGTAGTTAATTGTCCAGAGAGCGCTGTGAAGTGCCTCTTAAATCACTGCAGAGTATGTAGAAAGTGCTCTTGTGACACTATTACAAGCAAACTACTGGGTAGCCGGTGATTGTGCACTCAACAGAGTAAAGTATACGTACAAGTTTCGTACTTAAGTGCTCTCACTATAAATTTACCGCGCTGCACACATGCCATCGTGCGAAAACACGCCGCAGTTTCCCTGTGCCAGCGAATATGATTTTGCGCTGAGAACTGACGTATATTTTCCATGTAGATTGATCAAAGCTTGGATGCTCCTATCTAAAACGTTTCACTTTTTCGTTCGAATGATTTTCTTTCTTCCTATTTGCGCTTTCACTATTGTATACGACCCGTTTCTGACATAATTCTAAGAGGAGGCAAACTCGTGAGGAGACAGAAAATCGGGTGGGCATATGAGTTGAAGAAGTTTGCAGGTATATTGTAGAAGAAATTACAAACGGGTCGACTAGCGGAGCATGGGAGAGGCCTTTGCCCGGCGGTGGTAGTAGTCAGGATGATGATGATGATGATGATGATGATGGTGATGATGATGATGGTGGTGGTGGTGGTGGTGGTGGTGGTGGTGTTGGTGGTGGTGGTGGTGGTGGTGGTGGTGGTGGTGGTAATTTTATACTATATTCTATACTACTGCAACCATCACACCAAATAACCACGTACTCATAATGTTTGGTATTCCCATGAAATACGCCCATGATTTGCGAGCTATACGTAAGAACACTACGTAATGAAAAAAAGAAAGAAAGAATTGAGTACGCTCTTGCAGGACTGACCATTCGTGTTGTGGCAAGTAGAAGACAAATGTACGTATGGAACGCAAATTTGTTTGGGAACACTGAACGTTGAAGAGCAAGACTAATCCCTCTGTTTCAAGAGTCGCTTTAGCAACTGTACGCGTTAGAAATAATGACTTGTTGTAAAGTTGGTTGCTCCGTTTATGTTGGGTTGAATAGAAAAAGCTAACGTCCCCCCTCCTTTTTTTACCAAAACGAGATGCAGCGATTATAACACTGCACGGTAATCTGAAGATTGAACAAGGTTCTCGCCTGTGGGGCAAACCTTAAGATTACGAGCCTGCTGTGCGACACCCTTCGCGGCGCTGTTTTCTTTATGAGCTCTCTACCACTCACCCTGCGCCGTATTTGGGTGCTTGGGCTCCCTTTCTTTTTTTTTTGCCATCTGCAGACAGACCAGACAGCCGTGCTCGAAATTCTGCCAATTACTTGGACCTGTGCGTCGTTCTCGAAGTCTCGCCCCGTCTGCGCAAACGGATCAATATACACATTGGCACCCGCGAACTTCCTTTCTGCCATGTTGTTTTACATTCTGGCGTTTTATTATGCTGCAATCTCGGTTTTTCAACCGAGGGCGATGATCAACTTCTCCGAGAGTTTGCACAGCCATAGCCATAGTTTAGGAATGAACTTCACGAGAATCCTTATTTAGGCAATTTGTTAGGTGCCCGTACAAATAAAAAAGCCAGGCAGCGGCGAAGTTGGTGGCGATCCTCTCCTGCTAATTCCTCTTCCTCACCCTCAGTTCGTTTCACCGCGTTGATACCATATAGACTGTACAAAAGTATCTTATGTTTTACCTTCTCACTTTTTTCATTTCCTCCTCTTGACTTCCATTTCCCCAATTCTTGACTTACTCAGCTATGCATTGATTTGCATGCTCTCTTTGCTTTATGGCATTTTTGTATGTTTCTCTATCTTTTTCTCTTCGTATCTTTCTTTCTTTCTTTGACTTCCTATCTCTTTCTTTTTGCTTTCTCTCGATTTATCCAGTTTCTCTTTCTATTTGTTTCTTGTACTCATTCTCTCTCCCAGCACACAGCCCACGTTGGACAAATTGTCGCTGGTATTTTGGGAGTGAAACACGAGATTGAGAGGACGGAGAGATCGCGTTCTGGTTTACGATGATAGTTTCCAAGTCATGCCACACCTCGTTATAAAAAGCTTAACTGTGCGCACTGCCAAACGAGAAACGGCACAATACACAGGTGCTGTCAGAATAAAAAGCCGCTTACTTGATTTCTGCGTACCGCTGTCCTCTGTTCCGCGCTGTTGATCGTTTTCAAGACGTCGTTTGAAGGCGGGAGAGAGACGTGGTCATAGCAGCGTCCACGTATCAGCTCATCGCAATATCTCTGAGCCGTCCTATGGTAAAGCTTATGCACCCTTTTTCGCCTTTACGACGGCATCTGTGGAGGCCTATTCTCCGAGATCACGTCACATCGGATATCATGAAAGACTTTTGAAACGCCAATAACACACGCTCGTTCGCTCTCTCTCACATATATATATATATATATATATATATATATATATATATATATATATATATATATATATATATATATATATATATGAATATATATATATATATATATATATATATATATATATATATATATATATATATATATATATATATATATTCATATCCTGTCCACGGCACGTTACCTTTTCACTCACTTTTCTTCACATTTACATTACAACTCAGTATGTATATATATACATAAACGCATGCATTTGCGGCGCACGAAATGAGACGTAAAATTTCATTACATCAGGCAACGTCTTTTTTATTTTTTCAAGGTGATTAATTGGCATATTGCATAAACACAGACAACACAGAAAAGTATATAGCACGTAATCGATATTTAAAATATTGACAGATCACTGCTTCAAATTGTATGGATGAGAAAACAGTGACTACCATGTCACATAGGGTTGGAGATGTGCATGTGAGGTAAGTCTCCCATAGTTATGCGCAATGTAGTCCGAGGTATTTGTGTGATCGTTATAGCTGAGGTTTATGAGCTTCCGTTACCTGCTTGTGCAATATTAATACTTGCGAGTAAAGACAAAGCTGCGTCGAAAGTGATCATTTCTTAGTCGGTGAATAATTAATAGGTGATCGAATTAAAATGTTAATCTGACATTCGTAGTGCAGTACGTTGCCTCGCTGCAGATCACCAGGCTCACTGCGGATCCTTTCGCTCAGGCTTTGGCGCTGTCGTAAAGTTGGGCGTCATGTATTCAATCGCCTCCCCCCGGACGTGTATAAAATTTCATCAACGGGGTCATGGTTCACGAACACGCAGGTTCTAACGCACATACGCGTACGCGAATGCACGATAGAATTGGTGTAGTTAGCGAAAAAAGACGCAAACACGCGCAGGCACCTAGAAAGAGAGACACTGGGGCGGCCAATGATACGAGGAATAGAGAGAACCTGCGCGACAAGTGAACACGACACGGGTGAGAGAAATGCACCGGAGCCTCCTTGATTCTTTTTTTCTTGCCTTCCTCATCTTTTCGTTACCTCCACCAGAGCTCGTTTGCGACGGCGTGTGGCAAATTGCCCTAATTGCGGTCACAATGCCACGTTACCCCGGCAGGCGGCGCTACGTCTTCGGGGGCCACTCATGGCCGATCCCACTGCTGTGCTTAGAACAAAGGTAATTCCCGCTGGCTTTCACCCCCCTCCTTTCAGTACGCTGTCTGCCGTGTTTGTTCGCTCGAGATTCGCATTCCCGCATGGCCGATCTCGCGGATGCCAAGTTGCTCATTACGAGGAGGCAGACCTTTATCCGCGGTTGTTTGTAGCAGACGCTAATGGGCGTCCCGACGTCGTCATAAGCATCTGTGCTGCAGTAGTGGGCTTGCTTGGCCCAGGGTTTGCCGCCTGAGCGGGCCTTTCCGGTCGCTTGTTCCCTGCTTCTTCGGCCCGAGATAAGGGACGTGGTCGAGGGCACTCGTTAGCACGTCGTATGGCTGTGACTGCTCAGCGGATTTTTGTATAAGCGTAGTACAAACAGATCGTCACGCATGTGAAACATGGAAACGAAGGTGCCGGAATACGCACGCGAATTGCCAAGAAGTTGGGAACGCTCTGAAATTGTTTCCCCTCATGGTTAGTAATATACTGAGACACTATTCCCATTAAACAAAACTAAAGGCGGAAATGTTGTAGGCCCGTGTGCTCAGATTTGTGTGCACGTTAAAGAACCCAGGGTGGTCATATTTCTGGAGCCCGCCACTACGGCCCACATATCAATCAATCCCTCAAACAAAACATTGGTCCAATGGCGTACATTTACTACACAAACAGCAACAAAATATTATGCCTTTAAGCAAGTCTACTTCGTAATAAGAAAATACGGAGGCTGCCTTTAAACCCATTAAGTTTCCTTATATATATTTAGTGAAAAATCCGGCACAGTGATCGAACGTTAAGCCATCACGAGAATGAAAGGTAGTACACGGATTTGCCTATTTTTCGTGCTTGCGGCTTTGAGCACACTAGTGGCTTGATTCACTGTTCTATCTCGACGTTTATTTTGAATATACTGAACTGGAACTAGCGTCATATTGGGGCGAACGAAGGAACTTTGCAAAGCAGCGGCTGAGGCGAATGCCTTTCCTCGCCGCAAGGGGCGCGGCTGGCCCTTTCCCCTAGTACTCATTTTTTGGTCTTTTTTTTGTGAAGGAAGGGGAGCAGTGGTAAACCTTCCCGTCGTATTTAAATAGCGATGAGATGACGTGCGGTGGCATTTCGCTGGCTGCCTTAAATGCGGTTGTCACACTAGAGTCTATAGACACCGCAAGAGTGAACTGAAATCATATTTAAAAAAAAATTATTTCAACATATAGAGCGAAATGAAATTTTAACTATATGTAGTGATGATTACTATATAGCGAAATGATTCATCTGTCAGTATGTATTTCACAGCTTTCCTCTTATATTTTCAGTTGGTAGTAAGCACTTGTCCCTGTCTTTCCTGTCCTTGTCGACATACTGCGCTCTTATTTCAAAGCATCTTCGATATCCGTTGAGCTAAAGTCACCGAATCTCATGCATCTGTTAAATGCGAAGATAGAGGAATAAAAAATCCGCAGCAGAAGACAGTTTAATAGACTCCAGCTCGGGATAAACACCATGACAGCAGGTTTCAGCTGCTGTCATGGTGTTTGGTTGGTTTATCAACCTTTCATGGTGCTGGTTGGTCCTGCAAGTAATCTTATGCTTGTCTCAAAGATTAAGCCATGCATGTCTAAGTACATGCCGAAATAAGGCGAAACTGCGACTGGCGCATTAAATTAGTTATGGTTTCTTAGATCGTGTCTTCCTACTTGGATAACTGTGGCAATTCTAGAGCTAATACTTGCAGTGAGCCTGGAGCCCCTCGGGTAACGGGGGCTTTTATTAGTATTGCGTGGTGACTCTGGATAACTTTCTGCTCATCGCATGGCCACGAGGCGGCGACGTTTGTTTCAAGTGTCTGCCTTATCAACTTTCGATGGTAGTTTACTTGCTTACCATGGTTGTTACGGGTAACGGAGAATCAGGCTTCGATTCGAGAGAGGGAGCCTGAAAAACGACTACCACATCCAATGAAGGCAGCAGGCGCACAAGTTACCCACTCGCGGCCCGGGGAGGTAGTGACGAAAAATAAAAATACGGGACTCTTTTGAGAACCCCGTAATTGAAATGAGTACACTCTAAATCCTTTAACGAGAATCAATTGGAGGGCAAGTCTGATGCCAATAGCCACAGTAATTCCGAGGTTGTTTTACATAACTTTCGTTTTTTGCAGAATAATTTTTTATCCTACCTTTCTGCTCTCCTTATATGACTCCGTAAATAAGATTTGCATTTCGTCGCCTGAGCTACTCAGCAATGCAATGTCATCGGCGAAACGCAGGTCACTAAGGTACTCTGCATTAACTCTTATCCCTAACTCTTCCCATTATAAGTCCCTCAAAACCTCCTGTAAGCACGCGGTAAATAGCATTGGGGAGATTATATCCCCCTGTTTTATACTCTTCTCGATTGGTGTTATTTTGCTTTCTTTATTAATCACTATGGGGGCGGTTGATCCCCTGTTTATTTCTTCCAGGATGTTTATATATGCTTCGTCGACGCCCTGATTCCGCAGTGTCTGCAAGACTGCTGATATTTCTACTGAATCAAACGCCTTCTCGTAATCTGTGAAAGCAATGTGTAGTGGTTGGCTGTATTCTGAGCATTTCTCTATTACCTGATTGATAGGATGAATGTGGTCGATTGTTGAGTAGCCCGTTCGAAATCCTGCTTGTTTCTTTGGTTGAATGAATTCTAATGTTGCCTTAATTCTGTTAGCAATTACCTTTGTAAATAGCTTGTATAAGACGGACATCAAGCTGATCGGCCTCTTCAAGTCCTTGTCATCTCCTTTCTTATGTATTAGGATGATGTTAGCAATGTTCCAAGATTCTGGTACTCTTCTCGTCAGGGTACACCTCGTAAACAGGGTGGCTAGTTTTTGTAACACAATATATCCTCCATATTTCAGCTGATCTGATGTTACTTGATCCTCACCAGCAGCTTTGCCTCTTCGCATGCTCTCTAAAGATTTTCTGACTTCTTCTATTATTACTGGTGGGGTGCCATCTGGGTTACTGCTAGTTCTTATAGTGAGGTCATGGTTGTCCCGGCTACTATACAGATCTCTGTAAAACTCCTCCGCTATTGTAACTATCTTATGCATATTGTTAGTTATTTTTCCTTCCCTGTCTCTTAGTGCATACATCTGATTTTCGCCAATCCCAAGTTACTTCTTCACTGCTTTGATGCTTCCTCCGTTCTTCAGAGCGTGTTCGATTCTCTCCAAGTTATACCTGCTTACATCGGATACTTTACGCTTACTAATCAACTTCGAAAGCTCTGCTAGCCCTATTTTGTCTATTGTACCGGAGGCTTTTATGCTTTGACGCTTTTTAATGAGCTTCTTCTTTTCCTGGTACTACTAGCCAGTGTCTCATCTAACTACCGTACCTCGAACTTCCACTGAACACTCCCTAATGATACTCGTCAGATTATCAATCATTGCGCCGACGCTGAGGTTGGTCTCCTTGATAAGAGCCGAGTACCTGTTCTGAAGTAACACTCTGAATTCCTGTACTTTCCCTCTCAGTTCTAACCCTTGAACATGCCATGGGCTAAATGCTTCATTACTAGAGTGAAATATTTTTTATTATTACATTTGCTGAGGCAACCTCTAAACTACTGTCTCCTAGAGCGTGTAATCAATTTTGGGGTATCTCCGTTAGCTACAGCCGTCACAGGCCTCAAAGGGTATAGTGCTGAAGTCGCGAAAAAAAAATTGGGGCGGGGAATACGAAATGGTGGATAGACAGTGAGTTCTGATCTCCTCATTCAGATGCCGCAAGAAGCAATAATTTACCATGAGGAATACCAAGTGTCGGCAGATATTGATGCCAGAGCTCGGAGGTGATGCTGGGCACGCAGGACTGCGACAGCACGCACTTGACGGGCAAATAAAATGCTTGCGGAGAGCCAGTGACCACCGCGGGCAGCGCTGTGTTGAGGCTTTGGCAGATGGTTTCGGATTTCATAACCAAGGTCCAGACTGAACTCAAGGGCAAGTTGGGGGAGGAGGGGGAGATGAGCGCCGCATGCATTTTGAAACAAATCACGGTGGCGGGTCGCGAGTGTGCAAAACGAAGTTGCCGCCGTGGCGCCTTTCTTTTCGAGAGACAAGCGAGACTGCAACCTTCTCGGGTGCGTTCGATACCCGCACTCTTCACATCGCCCGCATAGCTGCGGCATTTCTATCGCCAGTCAACCTTGCCGCTGTAAATCCCCCGAGCTGCGGCGTCGGCGTGACAAAGCGCGAAATCCGACGTGCCTGGAATCCTATAGCGCTTCACAGCTTGCAGAATAGTGAACGCCTGGACTTGGCACGTTTGTCTGTCGAATTGCGTGCAGCATGCTGTTTAGTCACGGACAGGCGGGAACACCACGTCACTAGCCTTTGAAATTAAAAGTCAATGCGGTTTCAAGCACGCGCAAGCAACGCTATTTTGCCTCGCAAGCACTTGCCAGCACCGGCGAACGGTGACTGGCAGAGAAAACATGTATAGATATGCTATACTGTATACTTAAAACCATTGAGGTTTAAAGCATAACGAAGTAAACATTTCCTCGAATTCTGTTGTTCGGTTCTGTTGGGACTATCTTGCTAAGGAGTGATTGCGTTTCATATTACCTCGGCTACTCCAACTCTAGAAATTCTGCAGCAAAAATATAAATATATACAATGGTTACTAAAAATGAGCATTTAGCAGATAAAATAAACATAATAGTGCGCTGAAACAACTTCTCCGCACAAGAGACCTACTCGCAGACAGTGCGCGGAACTACTGTAGGCCACACGAAACGCGTATCTATTCGGTCTGTGACAAAGAGGAGCGTGAACGGCCACGAAAACACCCGCGACGAATTTGTTTCTACCTAAGCCCATTCCGCGGATGCCGCTGCAGGGCGCTCGCTATCCCGTTTGCAAGCGGCACGAAGCTTTTTTTGCCGAAGGCTCCCCCTCAAAGGTGGTCGCTTTCGAATACGCCGATAAATTGCTTTGTTTCGGTGCATTCGCCGGATGGTATGCGGTCATCGGATTGTGTGGCGCCGGGACTGTAGCCGCTTACTGTGGAGTGCATGCTCGTTGGCTCTCACCCGTCGCGAGCCGTTCGATTCGCGCCGTCCGGTGGTCTCAGGCACGTGGTGTATATCACGAAGCGAAGAGACCGGAGCACCTGCAGTCGTTGCGCCACAACCTCTCTTGCCGGGATGTCGAGCTCACGTCTCGCTGCAGTTTGTTCTCATGATGGAGCAGTTTGCGACGCCATGCACGTTCCTATTGCTCTACACATCCAACCGTCAATATCAGCGCTCGCAATTCTGTCCCTCCTCCCCATTTATTTTTTTGTTTTCAGTGGACGGGCAATCAGAGAGAAAAAAAAAGGAAGGAAGGGATCAGGCTGCGCTACCGTGGTATCGCAGAAAAAGAACCAATAATTAAAGAAGTCATGCCAGGGTACTGTGCCAGAATTTTTAACACGCGTACGCTGCCGATTCCTAGTAAACGAATATAAGATAGCTATCCGGAATGCAAGTGTTGCTGTTTGAAGTTAGAAGAAAAAAATAGAGCAAGAATATAGGGTCTCGAAACGCAGATTGCAGTTGCGACATTTTAATATGTGACAAGGGTTAAAAGAGCTATGTAAATCGCTTCACTGAAATGCTGCACCGTGTATACTTATTCACGGGAGACAAATAACACCGCCATGCTGCCCTGGGGCACGGGAGTACACAGGCCTAGGCAGCCTATAGCCAGATTTTTTTTAATGGAGTCACGACTACTTAGCACAGCCCAGAGAGGATTACGATGACACCCAGGTAGACGATACTGAGGTAGAAGACACCCAGGTAGACGATACACCCCTGCAAGACACGTTAAGAGGAATTCGCCAGTGTTTCGTTGATTGATACCTCTTACATGTTAAATAAAGCTAAGTGGTAGTAACGGTTTTTATAATGTGCCAGGAGAGAGAAGACAGCGATGGGCATTAGCAGCATCGCACATTCTTTATGAGCTCTGTCGTGTCACGTTGAATACAAATAAGCAAAATGAAAGCTGCTGCCATCGCCGTGAGACACGTTTTTAGTTCACCCCGGCATATCTCACTGACCTCAATCAAGTACCTGCGAACTTTAAAATAATGGGAAAGTGGCACAACTTAGACTTTGGCCACAAATTAATACCTAAATGCACAAACCGAAATGACAACAACAAAACGTATGATACGAATTTCTTGCAAGTGTTTGGTTCCCCAATGAAAGAACGTCATAGGTTCAAGAGATAGCATTCACAAAGGACCATGGACAGTGCCCAACAATTTCTCACATTATTGCGAGATTTCTGCGAAGTACTCAGACTATGTGTTTCGTGGTGGAATGGGTCTCTCAATTGGAACGAAGGTCGGCAGACCGGCAGGGCAGACGCCCACTTGTAACAACGTTGCCACTAGCCACGATGAAATAAGCGCGCATACGCTACAGTAGAATTCTCGCGCAAATGCGGCTGTAGTCGCGAAGGCACGCACGTCTGGCGTTACAGGAACGAGGAATGCAGTATTCATGGAAACGATTTCTTATCGATTTGCGTTTGCTCCAAGAGGCATGCGGTGGGCGAGTGATCGTACGGCTCGTTGCCGGGGATTCCAGCGATTGTTTGCTTACAGGAGACCAATGTATAACACACACACACACACACACACACACACACACACACACACACACACACACACACACACACACACACACACGCACGCACACACGCGCACACGCACACACACACACACATTTGGACAACGTGCTCGGGAAAGACTTGGAGAATTCTTATGAAACAATTCGCCAGCTCTCCCATCTCTAAATCGCGTGGCAGTGTCATTATAGGCAACAGACGCCTATACGCGCGGTCGTATATATATATGTAAATATTAGCATCAGCTTTCTCTTCATCATAGAGAGAACATTGTTGTGTTCTTGTTACGTTTCGGTTATTTCCTAATTGTACGCAGTACGAGTCACAGTCGGCGAGGGAATGCGCCGAGAGACGTATATTTACATTCAGGCGTCGCTACTGGTGTGCGCTTATCGGCGCGTTTCACCGCCCGTGAACAAAGATCATCAGAGGCGATGGCAGCGAACAAAAGTAACGTTACGAAACTCGAGCTTCGAGCCTTAGCATAAATGAGGCAATCAATCACTGGTCCTATGCAATTTTATTATGACTAAACTTTTGAGAAGAAGGGGGAGACAAAAGCTCATGAGAGTCTAATATGGCGGTCATAGGCGTTTGGAAGAAAAACTGCGGGCGGCAAGCTTGCTGCCGAAGCAAGGAAGCGACATCGAACACGCGAGAACATTAAAAACACCCTGCTACTATACTAGCTTATTTTTCTGCGTGTCAGTCTTTCTCTCGTTTTGTTACTATTTTCAGAACTTCCTAAATTCTGTTCGTTCTTTTATTTATTTTCTTCCCTTTGTTTTGTTGAAAAAAAGTAGTCTCAGTTTGCCCGTCGTTGAAGCAGGGTGCCAAGCTGCCCAACTCCATGAGACATTCCAATTGACCCCTCACTCTCTCTTTTCTTTTTAAGCGCGTCGCACACGTGCTGCCACTACTGGCCGAGCATTGAAGAATGTACGGTCATCCTTTGAAAAAACAGCGTAGTCGGTACTTGCCTGTCTGCTTTCTCAATAAGCCGAAGAACTAATAAAGTTTTTGATTGATTGATATGTGGGGTTTAACGTCCCAAAACCACTGATGATTATGAGAGACGCCGTAGTGGAGGGCTCTGGAAATTTCGACCACCTGGGGTTCTTTAACGTGCACCCAAATCTGAGTACACGGGCCTACAACATTTCCGCCTCCATCGGAAATGCAGCCGCCGCAGCCGGGATTCGAACCCGCGACCTGCGGGTCAGCAGCCGAGTACCTTAGCCACTAGACCACCGCGGCGGGGCTAATAAAGTTTTTTTTTTCAGCGTAGGATGAGCATGTGCCTGACGTGACTTTTCGCTGTTGCTGCTCGTGTATGGCGTGAAAAGAAAGCAAAAAATAACAGTCAGTGCTTCTGCTCTTACCAGTCTTTCAAAACATCTGTTTGTGTTACTCTTTCTGGTTCTTTCGCTTAGACATTGTTCCATAAAGAAAGGTCAGTGACGAGCCTTTGAAAAGAAGGTACCAAAGTTTCTTGCATATTGTTTTATTATTACTGTTTAGTTTTGAGGAGACTAATATAACGAGCATTTTCGCGAGATAGCTTATTCTCGTTGGAGAGAGGTAGCGTCTCTCAGACTGGTGTGCGGACGCACACCTATCGCGCTCCGCTGCTAATGCCGATTCTGACCAGTCAACGGCCTCGAATCTTCCTGAGCTGCACGGACCCTCTTCCGCGAAGTTCACCTGAACATTTCGACACCTAGTTCACCAAGGTGGGCTCGTTTTTCATCATTTTAGAGGCCTTTTCGCTGCACCAGCGAGCTAAGCCTAGGCGAGGTTAGGCCAGCCTCCCCGCCTACGGCGCTCGCACGTCAGCTGCGATATGCCGCAGCAGATTGCCATGGAAGGGGACGACGTCACCCCTGAGGAATTACAAGGAAACGGATGGTTCTCCGTTCTAAAAAGACGGCAAGAATCGCGAGCGAAGTCACACGCAGCCCGCCAGTCTGGAACGCAACGAGGCGCGACAGCAACGCCGAACGCTACTCTACGACGCGTCGCAGCTGCGAGCCGACTGCCGGCGATGCCACGTAGTCACAATCGAGTCATCGTGCGACCGGGAGGCGGCCTCAACGTGCAAGCCTGCAGCCCGCACAGGATTCTCGCCGCACTAACCATGGCAGCTCAGCTAGCGCCGTCGGTAACGGAGGAGGACATTATTTGTCCCAACTCGATGCAAAACATTTTTGTCGTCAGTACGCCCAGCGCTATTAATGCAGCAGCGTACAGCCGAGTAACAGAGATCATCCTCACCGACCAGAGACACCCGGTCACGGCCTACCTCTCACCTGCCGGTATCACGAGCCGAGGCGTGATTCGCGGCGTCGACACTGACTTTGACGACGCAGCACTCAACCGCATGCTAATCCAACCGCGCAACTCAAGCCTACTGGGAGCGCGTCGCATCAAGAACACTGGAACTGTGATTCTGATCTTCAACGGGCTCAAAGTGCCCAACTACGTCTACTGCGGCCAGGTCATCTACCGCTGCACGTTGTATAAGCGCCAAATAGACACCTGCCGTACCTGCGGCCAAGTGGGCCATCGCCAAGACGTGTGCCCCACTCCTTCAACCAAGGTCTGCGACCACTGCGGTCACTTACCAACGGACAATCCACACGTGTGCAACCAGCCAGTGTGTGCCTTATGTGGTGAAGCACACTTCACGGGCGACCGCGAATGCCGACATCGCTACCAGCTGCCTTACCTGGTGCGCCGTCATCGTCAGCGCCGTCGCCGACGAAAGCAAGCCCAGCAGCAAGCACCCACCCCAGCAACCAGCCCGGTTGCTGCCAAGACCACCAAACCGCAAGGACCTCCTCTAGGCCCACGAAATCCTACTCCCACTGACCAGCCTACCTGGGCCGACAAGGTGGCATGCAAAGGTGAGGCCCACGCAGCGCAGCGTCAGGGACACTCGCCACAGCAACCTGACCCAGAACTAGCACAGTTAAAACGCATGTATGCGGAGCAGGCTAAAGAAATCCAATCGCTTAAAGAAGAGCTAGCAAAACAACAGGCCCCCGAATCGCGCGAGGGTAGCATTATCAGCGGCCCCGTCTCGATACGCGGCGCTAAGAAACGGACAGGCCCGACGCTCCAGGCCGAAGAGCAATCCGATTTTGACCGGTTTACAGCCAATATATACGCGATACTAGAGCAGTACCGCGCAGAGACCACGGCCGAGTATAGCGCTTTCAACGCTAAACTAGAGAGCATGCAGAAACAACTTATCGAGTTGGCTACATGGCCAGCACAAATAGACGCGAGGACTAAGGTGTTGGAGGAGGACCTGGCACGCAGTAAGCGTGCTGGGCAAATACCTAGACCCTAAAATGGCGTCGTCACAATCATTCACAATTTGGCAATGGAACGCAAGTACCCTCCGTACGCGGAGAGAAACGTTACAACAATTCATTGGCTCTATGACCCAACGACCGGCCGTCATTCTCCTGCAGGAAACGCGTATCGACCGATTCGCTCTTCGCGGATACAGAGTCGAGGCCGTCTGTGGGAACAAAGCTCGAGGAATAGCCACTTGTGTGGCTAAGCCTTATGCTTACACGACACATGCAGTACGCCCAGACCTCAAAATAGAGCATCAGATGATAGAGATTATCCCCAGCGCTCAGATTAAGCAATCGGTATTTATCCTTAACGTGTATAGTTCACCTTCACACAGCACAGAAACATTCACCACACTACTAACTAAAGCGACGCAGATAGCAGGCAACCATCCCCTCATCATCGCGGGGGACTTCAACGCCCCCCATGTACAATGGGGTTACAATCGCACAACACAGAAAGGACGCCACTTACAAACACACATCACTCAACACAATCTCATGTTACTTAACGACCTCTCTACCCCCACACACATAGGTAACTCAGTGTCACGGGACTCATCCCCTGACCTGACCCTAGTACGCAACGTTTCGAACCCCACATGGGTTAATCTGCAAGCTAACCTCGGTAGCGATCACTTTATCTGTAGCACAACAGTCAATATAGGCAGCCTCGAGCCCAGAGACTTTAAAGTAGTAGACTGGAACTTTTTTAGGCAAATACGCAAACAAGACACCAACCATTACTCTTCACTCTCTGAACTCTTTGCGAGGCTACAGCGGGACGTAAAACAAGCTACCAAAAATATTTCTACAACACGCAACATAGACCACATGGACAGCCACCTCGCACATCTCCTGGAGGCTCACAGAAGTCTTCAAGAAAGATGGAGAATGCATAAACTCAATCGTAGGCTACGAAAAAGAATTGCATTGCTCAACCGACAAATCGAAGAGTACAGTCACACACTAGCACGCAATCAGTGGAATGAGGTGTGTAATTCGCTTGACGCACGCATGAGAAAGGGTCTAAAATGGGACCTTCTCAGACATCTGCTCGGCGACAAGCCCACCAAGTCAGAGCAACGACTAACTCTAGATAGACTGTTACACAAAGCGCGAGGACAGCAACTTACCGACGCGCAGATTTTAGATGCTACAGCAGCCCGGTATCTATGCACAGAACCTACCTCACATGAAGACTATCCACCTTACGCGGGGGCCGCAGACGACCCATTTGAGCATGCTATAACTAGCGCTGAAATACGCGCGGTAATAGCAGAGCTCAATACTAAGTCAGCCCCGGGTCCTGACGGAGTCACCAACAAGCTACTCCGCAATCTGGCTGACCATGACATTGAATCACTAGCCACCCACATGAATGAGGTTTGGGAGCAAGGGAGCGTCCCGCCAGAATGGAGGGCCGCGACCGTCATACTCATTCCCAAGCCGAACAAACCCCTGGAACTCGACTCTCTACGACCCATCTCCCTCACATCCTGTGTGGGTAAGGTCATGGAGCACGTCATTCTCCGTCGAGTCACACAATATTCAGAGCGAAAACACCTCTTCCCATTCAATCAAGTAGGGTTCAGGCCGGCTATGGCCACGCAGGATGTACTTCTCATGCTGCAGGAGACGTTACTTAAAGTAAGGAGCAAAGACCTCCGAGCAATCCTAGCTCTTGACTTAGAAAAAGCTTTTGATACCATAAGCCACGCTCATATACTACACGAGATTCAGGAGGCAGGCTTAGGCCGCCGTTTCTACGAATACGTCCGCTCTTTCCTAAGAGCCAGAACGGCCACACTTAAAGTTGGGGATCTCAAGTCACACACCTACAACCTAGGCCCGCGCGGCACCCCGCAAGGGTCGGTGCTCTCACCGTTTCTTTTCAATTTAGCCCTCAGGCAACTTTCGCAAAAGCTTCGACACATCGAAGGTGTAGAACACGCGCTCTACGCCGACGATATTACTATTTGGCGTACTGGAGGGAGCGATGGACAAATCGAAGCGAGCCTTCAGGAAGCAGTCACTGCAGTACAAACATTTTTAAAGCCCACGGGCCTCAGACTATCGGCATCTAAGTTCGAGTTGCTGCTTCTGCCACCACAGTGCGGCCGCACCAAAGCCGAACCTACCATACACCTCTCCACAATGGATGGCTCGGTTATCCCGATAGTGTCGTCGGTTCGAATTCTGGGCGTTACCCTACAGGAGAATGGCAAAAACGACTTAACCATCACACATCTCACCAAAAAAGCTGAGGCAGTCATGCACCTCGTCCGACGCGTCGCTAATAGACACGCAGGACTCACAGAAGAAAGCTTTCTACGCATCTTTCATGCGTTCTTAATGTGCCACGTTCACTACGTTGCCTGCGCTCACCCGTGGAGCAAAGGCGATGAAACTAAAGTAGACAACCTCATCCGAAAATGCACAAAACGAGTACTTGGTCTACCCATGTCCACAAGCACGCAGCGCCTGCTATCCCTTGGGGTACATAACACGTTCCAAGAAATCATCGAAGCACAAAGAATGTCCCAACTCATGCGCCTGTCTTCGACAGCTGCGGGTCAGGAACTCCTCTCACACATAGGTCTTCCTATCCCTACTCAAGTGAACGAAGCAGAATCATTACCGCAACACCTTCACGCTAAAACCACAGTGCTACCCTTCCCCAGGAACATGCACCCGGTGCACAATCAGGCTCGAAGAAGGGCACGAGCTCAATCCTTACTAAAAGCGGCCAACCTACACGCGACAGACCTGGTTTTCGTAGACGCCGCTAAATACGTGGACAAACCCTACTTTGCAGCTGTAGCGGTCGCCCCAGACGGAAAAGCTCTTAATGCTCTTACCGTAAAAACTCAGAAAGCCTGCGAGGCTGAACAAGTGGCCATTGCCCTTGCTCTAGCACTCCCTCAGCGCGACACAATATTTACCGACTCTAAACCCGCTGCACTGACATACCGCCGCGGTACACTTTGCCAGTCGGCATTAAGAGTTCTAACATCTGTTCAGATAACTGTAGACAAGCATATCCACTGGTTCCCTGGTCATGAAGGTATCAACGTTCAACCAGGGGTCCCCAACGGTAATGAGCTGGCCCATAACCTCGTGCGTGATCTTACGTGCCGCGGGGGGTCGCGGTCCGGCTCACTGGCCGGGGACACCAACACGCACCGGAAGCCGCTCCTATCATATCATGAAATTTGCTCGCACTATAAGTTATTTAGAAAAGAATTCCCCTCACCTCACTCAGCACTAAATAAAGCCCAACAATTAACGCTTCGACTGCTGCAAACGCACAGTTACCCCAGCCCCTATATCTGCAGCAAATACCTACCAGATATAAGGCCAGAATGCCCCAAATGCCGAAATTCAAGGTGCGATTTAAGTCACATGCTGTGGCAGTGTCCCGTGCTAAACGCTAGCTTCGGGTCCCCTGCTACCGAGGACGACTGGTTCAACCACCTCAGGAGCCCCGACAGGACCCTTCAACACCAGGCCGTCCAGAAGGCCCAAAAGGTGGCTGGCGAGCTCCGACTCCCAGTCCCCACATGGGCGGAGCCACCGGGCTGGCCCCCGTAAGGGGTGCCCAGGCCCCTTCAGGACCTTTATTAAAGTTAATTCTCTCTCTCTCTTATTCTCGTTGCCTTGATTTGTTGCAAGTAAAAAAAAGATCCACTCTGGTAAGGCAGGGCCAATCTTTTTCGAGCAATAAACTTACTAGAAAAACAACACGGTAGACACCTGAAGTTGGAAGATCTTGATACAGGGAGAGAGCCAGTAACAATATATTTAGAGCCAAGAAATGAGGCTTGACAAAGGGCCACATTTCAATTGAGAATAAGACTTGACAAGCCAGCGTTACTAGCCTGTCAAGCTTGTCAGACATCGAAGCGTTTATAGCCAACGAAGCGAACTCTCTCTGGCGAGAATTAAAAAGAATCAGTCTTGATGACCGCGATCAACGATGACGTTTAAATTTTTCGTCTAGCGTGCCGAGACAGTCCTTTGTTCCGGATTAAAGGTGATTTAGAAATCTGGACTCGGAATATTGCTCGCCCCGCCGCGGTGGTCTAGTGGCTAAAGTACTCGGCTGCTGACTTGCAGGTGACGGGATAGAATCCCGGCTGCGGCGGCTGCATTTCCGTTGGAGGCGGGAATGTTGTATGCCCGTGTGCTCAAATTTGGGTGCACGTTATAGAACCCCTGGTGGTCGAAATTTTAGGAGCCCTCCACTACGGCGTCTCTCGTAATCATATGTTGGTTTTGGCACGTTAAACCGTACATATCAATCAATCAATCAGAATATTGTTCAAGGTACTATATATATAACAATTTTTTTTCCTTAGGTATACATGGTGCCCCAGCTCTCTTAAGCCAGAGTTTAAAAATATTTTGACACAAGCAACGACGACGCGGTTAAATGCATGTTGCTGACTGTTGCCTGGAGTGAGTTATACTATTCTTTGTGTTCTGAATAATTGCCTAATTAGGTTACATTTAATAACTTACTTTTTAGGCATAAATAATGGGCTGGAAATTCGAATGAAAACAATGTTCATCGCTTTCAAAGCGTCTGATTAGTTAGTATCAAGCGTTATATCTGTCAATCTTAAGTCTTTTCCAACCAGCTGCAAATGCCTACAAATTTCAAAAAATACCACGTGACAAGCTCGCTCGCCCCAGTGCGCACGATGGCTCTAGCGCTCCCCGACGTTCCGCGTATGAACGGCCATAACATTTGCCTAATAGTGCTGTCTAGACAGCGCCGCGACGAACGCTGGTGGTGACTTTGCAATGAACACGTTTCGCTATCAGCCACAGAATCGATAACCGCTGTGTCTGCTTGCCATTGTCATGAACCGGTGCGAAGGAAGCACATCGTTCGTACGCGGAACGCTTGGGAGCACCAGAAGCACAGCACGCGTAGGTGCACCAGTGGGTTTGTCACGTGGTATTTCTTTTTTAAAGACGATAGTCTTTCTTGGTGACCTTCGAAGGAAAAATTTTGGTCTGCCTGTCTGTACGTTTGTCTGTTTGTCCACGCTTAGCGGTACCATAAACGGCATCAAAGAGACCAAACGATACGCCAAACGGCCGACCCCATCCGCAGCGCCCACCAATATTGCTCAATGTTCAGCGTTCACACTAGTGAGATTGTCAAGTAAACAGCAAATATTCCGCATATCTGAGGCACCATAATAACACGTCAATATTATGTGTATTTGTTACTAGAAAAGGCATATATTAGTAATTTTAGGGATCGTAGCCTTCATAACGCTGCGCTGGCCATGCAACGTTTGCACGGAACGACAAGTGTTTCCAACGCTTTGCTATGACGACACGGTAGTGGCACCTACCCGTCACCTTGCGTTTTACACCTTATCACCTAAGAGAGGAGCGCACACGGCGCGCGCCCCGTTTTCCAGGATAACTCCCAGGTAGCGCTCATGTCTCACGTGCGACGTGACTTGATGAGCTCGTTCGCCTCTGCTGTATGCTCGAGGCACTTTAACGCAGCGCCTCCAGAATACCATTCACCAATTTTCTTGTGCAGAACATCTAATAAACGTTTTGTTTACTCTCTCCAGACGCAAGACTATCGCCTTTCGACGACACTTGTGGTGTAACATGCGGATTCGGGGCCATTTTTTGTGTTTAGCGGGCATTTGCACTTAGCAGAAGAACACTAATATTAACCAGATATAAAGTTCGAAACTGCCTAATCAGACGTTTTTCAAACCCACCTACAACTTTCTCCGTGAAACTTTTTACCCATCTTCATTCCTTCAGAAGTTAGTTAAAATGATCTAATTAAACAATTTATCACAGCACAAAAATTAGTCTCATCCACTCCAGACAACGGTCAGCAACTTGCATTTGGTCGCGCCATGATTGCGCGTGTCGGCATGTTTTTACACTCTGGCTAAAGATAGCTGGGGCATCCTTTATATCAGTGACGACTATTACAACATTGTTATTATTACACAACCAAGAAATACTAAAACATTGTTGTTAATATACAATCAACACAATAGTAGACCGTGAGATGGAGAACACCTCTCCACCCAGTACTTTCTACGCACCTTCGATTGTGGGGATGTTCAGAGACAAAAGAGGTCACACTTTCGTTGAAGGAAGTTCTGAAACATTAGCCTGTGCGAAATAAAAGTTCCTAGCGTTGTCAGCAATATATCTTGTAGTGTAGTTCGCTCACTGTTCAGATTAAAGAGCATCTAGTGACGTATGCATGGACAAAGATGGAATGATTCAGCACGATTGTTTTGTGCATTACAACACGTACCAATTCACATTTCATACGGAGGCCACCACAAAATATATCGCGTTGCCTCTCACACTAACAAAATACCGAAGCTTAGAGATGACACCATCGGCCACACAAGGCGCGCGGAAATACAAAAGTCACGTAAGCACTAACAATCACTGTCTGCCCAGCAATTTTTTTCAAGATGAGGAGAGCGGTCTTCTTAGGGAGCTTACGTGGCCGCCTATGGCTGCGTTGTCTAGAGGAAAAGATGTGAGATCGAATAACCTTTTCTTAACCCTCTGCGTTCGCTTCCTGTTTCCAGTATACCTATTTCGGAACGCGACCTCGGACGTCATCGATTCCCTCGAACAGTTCTTTGAAATTGGCGGACAGACAGTGACATTTTTTTTTTTCGTTCTAGAGTGGACATAAATCAGATCGAGCTTTTTTTTAATCTCAATTTATTTTGGTCTTTTAAAGAAAAAGTCTACGTCCGGGTGGTGATTGCGTGGGATCATAGTTCAGAGACAAGGATTTGATTTCAATAAAGGCCGTCGCAATATGTCCCACTTATAGTTCAACTTTCTCCTTTAGAGCGTGCTTTGCCGTAATTAGGGTATAAGCGCAACAAAGCCAGCTTTAAAAACTGCGTGGGTTGATCAAATGCTTTGAGCTGTTATTCTTTTTTCTAACCCCGAGGGGATGTATCGGACATGCGCTGTCTGCCTTTTACTCACAGCGAGTTGACTGTTACAATACAAGAGTGATAGTGTGATCTGCCTTTGTAAGTGAGACTGTCCCGCTCCCATCATTTATATAAATGTGCGCTAATAAATCTGCGCGGGTTCTTGTTCCCGTCAACATGTGGTTGCCCCTCTTCTCCGTCAGACACGCGACACGTTAGACACTGTGCCGCAGAATAGACACCACGACATTAGATGCTTCACATCTAATAAGTCACATGTTGGCCTTTCTCTACACTTACAAGGCAGCACGTTTCACTCCCACCCCCCATATCACTGATTTTTACGGCGCACTGTCAGCAGCAGCATACTTGTGCCATATTTACAATATTGACTTCGTGCTTCTTGAAACGTTGTTGCTACTAAGCTGAGGAGAAATACAACAGATATGAAAAGAAGAACTCAACAATGTCACGAGCACAACTCTTTTTTTTTCTTAAATGAAATGCGAGTTCAAGTTCCTGCGGTTTTTTTTTTTCGTGGTATCACTGTTCAGACCTTTTCTGGCTTGAAAAACTTTTCAGAGATAAGCGTAAAAGTGTAGATGGACAAAAATAAAGAAAGAAACACGAAAAAATAAAGAAATAAATAGAAAAAAGTAAGAAAGAAACAAAGAAAGAGGAACAGAAGGAAAGAAAGAGCAGAAAGAAAAAAAAAGAAAGAAGCAAGGAAAGAAAGAAAGAAAGAAAGAAAGAAAGGAAGAAAAAAAGAAGGAAAGAAAGAAAGAAAGAAAGAAAGAAAGGAAGAAAGAAAGAAAGAAAGAAAGAAAGAAAGAAAGAAAGAAAGAAAGGAAGAAAGAAAGAAAGAAAGAAAGAAAGAAAGAAAGAAAGAAAGAAAGAAAGAAAGAAAGAAAGAAAGAAAGAAAAAAAGAAAGAAAGACGAGGAATCTCAACAGGAGTTGCCCGTATCTCCACCACCCTGGGCCGTCAGCCGCAAGTGCGTGCTTTTTCTCTGAAATGACAGATACCCAGCGTGTCATATCGGAAGTCTCAGAAACGAAAAAAAAAAACAAGAATTGTAGCCCCGACTTTCAGCATCAGGGTGGTGTCGATGGTTTCATATTTTTCTCGCTCGGGGGGCTTTACCTTTACTTGGCTTGGTTCAGCTCGACTCGGCTTCCGCAAGCAATGAGATGTGAAGAGATTTGTGTGGGTGCCTTTTGGGAGCAGAGCGAAAAGTCGGCTAACGTTTTATGCGTTCCTCGTAAGCACGAAGAAACAACTGTGAAATACGCTATTACTATGGCACCGTAGAATGACGGCAAGTTCAGGGTAAGCACATGGAACTCTTTCTTTCTTTCTTTCTTTCTTTCTTTCTTTCTTTCTTTCTTTCTTTCTTTCTTTCTTTCTTTCTTTCTTTCTTTCTTTCTTTCTTTCTTTCTTTCTTTCTTTCTTTCGCTGTGTTTTTACCCATCATTTGCAAGAAATCGTTATCCGGATGGAAATCTTGAGCACAAAAGAGAGGTTTTGACATGCGGCGCCACCCCCGAGATGCAAGAAAGTCCATGTCTGACCCTGTTCACGTGCATTATTGATTTGTAGAACAAAAAAACAATGACTACATTGGCGAAGATGTCGAAAAGTGAAGAGGGCGGCTAGATGGTATAAATTCATACTGAAAACTGTCAGCCCAAACTTACGGGGCATAAAATTAAAGAAGACGCAAGTAAACGCAGTGCTTATTTGTGTCCTCTTTCTGTGTGTCCTTAGTTTGCACTGTCAATTTTTCAGAATGAGGTGAAGATGTCGACGAAAAATATCCGCATATCAGGACATCGGCAGCATCAGCAGTATAAACAAGAATAAGGAAATTATCAATATGGCGAGCAATAACAGCGTCATTCTTTTCGCTAATATTTACAGAACTGGGTGCGCCTAACAAGATATCTAAGGCCAAATAAATCGCTTCGGACGTTTTCGTTAAGCTAGCCATTTTACCTGACCCGAAATCTTGGCTCTGTTTCGTCAACATTAATTTTTGTTTAGTTTTGTGACCTCCATTACCCTGATATCAAGATGGAAAGGGCAGTATAGACGACGTTGCATAACGTTCACTCTTGTCCATAGATGGCTCCTGGTGAACGTATAGGCGGAATAAAGAGAGCGTGTAATGCAATAAGACCCTCCCCGCCTTGGCTCCGCTCGCGCTTTGTGCCATTATGCACCCTATATATTCCGCATATCGACTTCGAATTTCATCAGGTCTCAAGTGAAATCACCTTCTTCCCGACTATTTAAGGTATTTCACGGGGAGCACCGCGTTTTCCATTTGGACAGCCGGAAGTCTCCTTCCTCTCGTGAAGTAATCTGTAACTCAAGCATTAGCGACGCTCCTATGCATAATTTCTCGTTTACAAACAGACGGCCCATGAACGATGCTCGACATGCGTGTGCGTAAATCCATTTAGTTATTAGTCTCTTCGCAGCACCGCCACGCTCACTTCTTTGAGGCGGCCGGAAACGTGGCACGAAGCTGCCGAAGCAATGTACAGAACAACAAAAAATAAAGTATACTAGGTTGCTTGAGTGCCGCTCGTTTATCGTCACGGCTACAAAAAAAAAAGAGTAGGTCCCCCGCAAAGTTCCCCTACACTTTCCTTATCGCATTTTCTAAGAAAGAGTAAATGACGAGGCAATAAAGAATTCGAGGACGTGAACAGAAAGGTAAACTCTGGCCTAGAAAGCACCGACGACCTCGAGTTTCCCAAGGAGGGCCTTCAAATTGACCTTCTTTGCCCTTGTCATCAAGTCGAGAAAGTGGCATTTCGTTAACCACAGATTCTGCTCTCTATGGGGTCGTGTTCTAAAGTGGTGGCTACCGCGTCTCTGGCACTCAACCAGCAGGAAAGTCTTGAGTAGAAGATAGTTTAAATCGGCAATTCGTTAGTTCCTACTGATCATTGATATGTGTACCGTGGTTACCGTGAAGTGCCAGTTTGGGTGTTGTTTTTCTGTCAGTATATATATTGAGAGCAAGCAGTTGAACGCAGTATACTTGGGTGTTCCCAACATGACAAGCAACAATATACGTTGGACAGCTTTTCGAACAGCATGAAGTAGCTCCCCGTATTCTGTAGATTTCATCCCAGCCTTAAAAAACGGAGACTGTATCTACTCTCATATTAAAGAAAGAAGGAAGCTATTGTGTAATTGTATTCATATACCTGGTTTAGGGGCGAAGCTCCTTATGGCGTGGCTTGTGCGTCCCTCGTAGTACGAAACCACCAGTGGCACCTACCCGAAATAGCAGTCCTTACGATTTTGACCTCCAAGGTGGTTCCGGTGAGAGATTTCTTCTCTGCGTTGTTAAACAATAAAAGATAGTGCTCAATGCACATGTTAATGGCTGCTAAGGGAGAATGAGAGACAGGAGCATTCGGCCTTTAGGTAACGCGCACGTTGCGATCCCCATTAGCAGCTATTGGCATGCACATTGAGCACGATCTGACAAGAAAGGATTATACTCGCTATACTCGCTGTTATACGTTATACTCGCTGGGTATAACCTCCTTGGTTTTAGAAAGGTTAGCGAGCGTTGGGCCGCATAGCCATGAATACAGTGAACTAGTATATACGATGAACTCGAGGTGGTTAAAGGTGGGAAGTAAACCCGAAGCGCAAGCCGTAAGAAAGTGTGCATGTGCCACCTCCCGTTTAGTCCTTGAAATGTCCGCTAAATGGCGGTGCTTCTATATGGAGAATATATGATGAAAAGATGCGAGATGGTAGTACTTGGAGTGCTGAATAGATGGACGAATAGACCCACAGACAGATGCATGGATGGACGCATGAACGTACGCAGGGGCGGACGCACGAACAGACGCACGCACGGATGGGTGGATGGACGCATGGACGGTTACACAGACGTACGCAGGAACGGACGGAAGCAAGAACGAATGGACGGACGAACGCTTCGCCCCAATCCCCATCATTCACTCCGTGGCCATGCTGCCATTTTTTTTATTGCCGTGGCGACCGGAAAAAAATAAAACAACACGAGGGACGCGAGAAACTAACAAAAAACATAAGTAGGAAAAAAGGTCAATTACTGAACTCAACAATCAACGCAAAAACATCATAACGGAACGCCAGAAGAAAAAGAAGCTAAAATGTGCTCCAAGCCTACACTCGGTTACGGAACCAATTAACACATATTACAATTCCCCTTAAGAAAGATGCACTAAGATATGCCAGATTATGCCGACTAAATTCAGGGGCAAAGCCTGGCTCTGTGGTTTCCCGACATACCATGCTCCTTGCTTCGAAGACCATGCCGTGGGATGAAAAAGCCTTCTGTGGATTAAACAGATTCGTTGTCGTCAGTGAATGATAACTGTGTCGCTATGTCACATAAAAGATTAAGAAAGAATGACGGGAAAGAACGATGACGTTGAAGTGAGGCCGTGGGCTGCTGAGACCAGTGATCTGCAAGGTTGCGTAGGGTGTGTGTTGGGCCAAGGACCGAACGTTTTAGAGCTTTGGCTGCAGCGCTGGTGCCATAGCTGTGCGCTGCATAAAGCGAAGAGCGCAACCACTTGGAGGAGTCCATTGCGTAGTTTAGGGCCCGGTTCAGAATGGCAGCGCGACAGTGGTCACCAGATGGTGCCCCCGTATAACATGTGCTGCCTTCGCCCGTACTCGATTTATACCCTTCCATGTCTTCTCTTCGTGTCCCGCATCAGGTTCCTTTAACCTCGATAAGAGTTCCCGCTGTAGAAAAGCTCGGGCTCCCTTTTGGAAGCACCACAGCGCGTTCTACTCCCGCATTCACTTGGGAGTGCGCTCAGTGCTGCCTAATAAAAAAGCAAATAGAATGAAAAAATAAAGACGAAAATAAAGTTCTTGCTGTGCATGGACACAATGACACAAAAAATACTAACAACTAAAAATTTAAGAAAGTGGGGGGAAGGAATGTACGTGAGCTAAAAAAATTTGGGACGAAAAAAAAGCAAGCTATAAGTTTGTGCGAGGGAGCCGGAAAATGTGCAACGCGTGCAGCGTCCCTAACATGAAGTATCTGAGGCTCAGAACGTGGAATCACTTGTGCAAATAGAATCACACAAAATTTTTGTACCAGTATCACTTTCAATGTGGGAAAGCAAGTGAGGACCGCACTGACGGGAATCACGTTCTGAAAACACTGACCGTTCCCCTTTCTGTAGTCGCAAGAGTCCGCTAAAATGAGCTTCAGCTAAAACATATTCGAAACTTTTGGTTTATGTTATCTATATTCTCCCGCGGTGAAAGCACCGTCACAACGGTTGGTATGGCGGCATCGAGTTAGCAGTTTGAGTCTGGCAGTGGGACCAACGTCCGTCTGGAGTGATAAGGTTGATGAGGCCGTGCCCAGGGGTGTGACCTCATAGTTCACCTTACTTAGTTGTAATACTTTATATGGGGATTGTAGTGGCGTAGAAGCTTCTCTGATAAGCTGACCTGGTACTTTGGTGCCCTGAGAAGAACCAAAGATCCAGGGGGAAAGTGTACGCTTCGGTAGAAAGTGTTATAAGGGTCAGTTTGGGGCTCTTGTGATAGGTATAGTCGGTCATGAGCAAGCTGACGAGCTGCGTGTGCTTGAGCAAAAACATTAGTGGGGCACCTAGCAGTTCCACTAAATTTTACTGAGTTGAGTTATCTATCTGCAACAGTAAATCGGCAGGGAAACCAGATGGCTGAACAGCCCCTTGCACAAGCACTTCACACGGTGGTCGTCATCATCTTAGGAGAGTCCCATGCTTGCTCGCATCCATGACGCACGGTAACAGTACTACAATGACCGCCGTGAGACATGGGTTCTCAAGTGGCGTTTTTTTATGCGCTTATCTTGATTTCGTAACATGATTTTTTCGCTACCGATGGCAGAAGTCTTCGTAGGGCATATGAACATGCACGCTTTAGTATAAGTACATAGTGAATTTCTATTATGAGCGCAAATCAGTGCAACTAATTTGCGCTCACAAAAAAAATTCACTATGCCTTTCAGGGCTACGTGCTATTTACTTCAAGGCCTTCAGGGACTTCGCTGAAGGCCTTGAAGTACATAGTAGATAGCACTGAAAGCCTTGAAGTACATAGTGAATTTCTATTACGACCTTCGCTCAGCGAAGGCCCTGAAGCAGTGGCCTTCGCTTTCTATACGTCCAGCATAAGGACCGACAAACTTTCTATGACATGTGACTATCCGAGCTGTTTATGAGAGTTTAGTAAATGGCTTGAAGATTCATGCTTAATCACTTGCTATCGCACCGGAGTTATGACAAGCAGTGTACCGAGCACTGTCAAAAGAAAAAGGCCCACTCGGATTGAACCTCAACCTAAAGAGAACTAGACCTCAATACATGTACATCCGTCTGACTGGGAAAGTAGGTATACGGGTTTCATCCCTAAGGTTGTCGGGAAGGAAGAGATAGCATGGGCGCTGGAAAACGTCTTCGCTAGTTGAAATCGCTAGTTGAAAAGTTGAGTCTGAGAAATTCATAGCAAAGAATACAAAGGAATGATGAAGCAACAACAGAGACCCAAATAGAATGGACACTCGTTTTGCAACCACGTGAGAGCCTGTCTCGATCTCCAGTGTTTGGAGTCCTTTATAAAAGCATCTCCCTGGGGACAATGCAGGTTGGCAATCTCAGAGAGATAACTGGAAGATATTTTTATTTTTCACAAGTTTGTATTGTGAATAAAGCGCTAGCTCTCTCCAAAAACGGTCACAAAAGACTATACATTTCTTTTGTGAAAGAGTTCAGGTTTAGTTATAAAAGCCGCGGGGCAAAAACAATCTCCCCTTTGCAGCTGCCTTTTGTTTTTTTTTGCAATTTCACAAGAACCACTTTGTTATGATTCCCCGCAATACGGGACAAATATTGCTTACCGTGTTAACGTGCTCCTTTGAAGTCGCTGTGTCCATATAACCGTTGCCGCATCTATTCATCTCCCGCGCGTCTCTTCATCGTTGCGTCTTGTTGTTCTGTGCAGCACTAACAGCATAGGAAGACCAGCTGTGAAATCTGATATTATGTTCCCCACGAAATACGCACGTGTAGAAAGAGAGAAAATAACTGCATGTTCTAGATCGGTCAAGAGCGTAAAGATGTTCGACTTGGCTTTATTAAAGGAAAACGAACATTTGACCACACTCCATCCAGCCTCGACTGCAAGCTCTTAGCGGTGATTGTGTTCGCGAAGAAAGAAAATTTAAAACAAAATTGGCCGATCCCACGTACAGTGGGAATAGATAATATGCGAAGCGCGAGCGAGAAGTGTTGATATGTCACTTTAAGATCAGCACAACGTTACGAGGTGGAGGTAAAGATACCGTACATGACTTCCGTGTTATGATTATCATGTTTGGATGTGTCGTTTACCTTCGTCATCTATTCGTGTCACGTGATACCAAGTTTAGTATGCGTGGAGCTAACGAAATGGCCGCGAGCACGCTATGAGCGTGGTATGTTGTCATGTACTTGCATGACACACGCGTCAAGATTATCATGTTTGCACCAGTCATGTATTTTGTCATCCACTTACGTCAGGTAACACCAAATTCAGCACATGTGGAGCTAGAAAAACAGCCACGAGCGCATCATCAGTGTGGCATGTAGTCATGTTGGTACATGGCAAGCATGTCTCTATTATCTTGTTTGAATGTGTCATTTACCTATGTCGTCAGTTGGCGTCCCGTAATTCCAAATTTGGTATAAGTGAAGCTAGCAAAACAGCCGCCAGCGTACCATGAGCGTGGCATGTATTCATGTTGTTACATGACGCGCATCTCATGATTATCATGTTTGCACCAATCACACACCTTCGTCATCCATTCACGTACTGAAATACCAAATTTGGTATATGTGACGCGAGCGAAACGGCCGCGAGCGCATCATGAGTATGGCTAGTAGTGATGTTGTTATATGACGCGCATGTCATGATTTTTATGTTAACGTCTGTCGCTTGTGTTCGCCATGCTATCATGTCATATCATACGAGTTTTGCAGTATGCCATGTGAACGAAACCACCGCAAGAGCTGCAGGACCATGAAACCTAAATCATGACGTTTGAGATATACATGTCATGATTTTCAAGTTATGACTAGTCTAATACGTTCTTCATGAAATCATGTTAAGTCGTACCAAGTTTGGTATTTATATCATTATCGAAACGGCCAGGAGAGCTGAAAGTCGTAGGTGGATAGATAGATAGATAGATAGATAGATAGATAGATAGATAGATAGATAGATAGATAGATAGATAGATAGATAGATAGATAGATAGATAGATAGATAGATAGATAGATAGATAGATAGATAGATAGATAGATAGATAGATAGATAGATAGATAGATAGGAAAAGCTTCGCATTTGAAATGCGACATGCGCGACTACGCTAAATCAAATTAGTGAAGGGGACCAATTTGAACAAGCAAGAGAAATTTGCAAAATTGAAGTGTAACTTCAGTACTGCACTGCCTAAATGTGTAGTGTGTAAACGAGAATGATTTTTCTTTTTTGCAGCGCCAAAATTAATGGAAGATCGACTCGCTGTAACTTGTTAAAACAAAGAAGTATAAACGTCATCACTGATAAATTTGGCTGACTAAAGTTTTTTTAGGCAAAGATACTGCGCTGTGCCCCGTAATAATGCAGCCGAGGAATACCATCTGCAACTGTTTTTAATAAGATGTGAGCCCGATCACGTGAATTCATGGATCACTCAACGTCGCGTCCTTCACCAATGGGCATAGCCGAGCACATTGCCGAGTGCAGAAACAGGCTTAAGTGGTACGACACACTAAGCAGTGTTCAAAAAGTTACAACATGGAGCTTGCAACTAATTGAAGCATGTGGTTTTATTTTCCAAGATCAAGAAACATTTACGACGCATGCCATAGTGGCGGACTGTCTTTGACCACCTCTCGGTGTTTAACGTGCCCCCAATTCAAATTACTCGGATGTCTTTGCGTTTGACATCCATCAAAAGGCAGCCGTTATGGTTAGGAATTGAACACACGTCCTTGAGCTTTCGTAAGCGCGACACCTAGCCACGAAGCTATACCTCAGTGGGTTCTATTGCTAGATGTGTTCAGATAAGAACATTGGTGCATGTATGCCATTCAACGTGGTTGCATCACTAGAAGTAAATGTTGGGTGCTCTTTGAACAAGCACAAGAAAGAATTGACTATCTGCTGAGCTGTCTGAGTGTGAATAAATTGGACAATACCTTGTTCATGAGCCTATGCCAAAAGCCGCTCCTCTCACAATGGAAACTGTTTGACTGCCTTCAACAACATTACCACAAATCGTATGTGTGGTATAAGGCGTCGCTACCGACTACAGCGCTGTGCGGTGGCACGCGCTCGGTGGCCGCCACGGGGGAGAGGGAAGAAGATGGAGTAAACAAGATGTCTCCGTTTATGCTGTGCTATTTATTATGCACGATATAACATATTTTGGCGACGAGGATTCACCAGCCCATGTGCTACCGGCCTGAACCTCATCTGTGCCCTCGTTTATTGCCTACCATCTTCTACGATGAGTATTTCGGGGCTACAGCCGCCACCTCCGTTCCTGTCGTCACCTGGACACCCGGACATTCCATGGGAGCAATGGATCCAGGCTTTCAAGAATTACATGGTTGCTTCGGGCGCCTTCGACCTACCTGCCATTCGTCGGAAGGCGATCCTGCTCAACTGCTTGGGCTTGGAAGGACAACGTATCTTCCAGACTCTGACGACTACTGACGACCCGTGCCTCGTGCCTGCGAGCGCTGCGGCAGGTACACTGACGTCCCCTAGTCCTGATGTGTTCGACCGCGCCATCGCGACGCTGGAAGGTCACTTCAAAACCACGTTGAACGTCACTGCAGCGCGTCACCGTTTCCGTCAACGTACGCAGGCCCCAGGTGAGACTGCGGCTGATTACGTCACCGCGCTGAGAAGTCTTGTAGGAGCATGCAATTTCGGTGATCTAACGGACGACATGATACGCGACCAGCTCATAGAGAAAACCACAAGTGGATACTTACGTGAACGCCTTCTGCTGGAAGAGTCTCTCACGCTTTCTAAGGCTCTTACCATTGCCAAACAGCATGATCAAGCGACTAATGAAGCAAGAGAACTTGCACAAAATGACTTGCAAGTTCATCGTGTAAAAGATACTTCAAATCACAAAGAACGGCATTGTAGCACATGTACTTGCTATAACATGCACGGTCAAAGTCGCATATCTCCGAAAGAGCAAGTATGTTATCGTTGTGGTTCTACGGCACACCTTGCAAATAGCTCTCTGTGCAAGGCCAAAGCACATAGGTGTCGACAATGTGAGAAAATTGGCCATCTTGAAAAGGTGTGCAAGTCATTGCGGAAGTTTGAGAAGAATGTTCAGCATGTAGCGGAAGGTAACGATACAGCTGATCCAGACGACCATTTAAGTGGTTGTCAGATCTGGAGCCGTAAGAAGGGAATTTACGCAGCGTTGGAAATAGAAGGAATTTCTGTACCATTTTTGATCGATACAGGATCATCGGTTTCGATCCTGGCCGAAGAACTTTACCAACGCTATTTTTCTAAAGCGTATCCACTGAAGTCTACATCCGTCCAGCTTCTCGATTATTCAAAGGCAGCAATTCCTATACAAGGATGCTTCATTGCTACTGCCTCATTTCACGGCCGATGCACTTCTGTTCTACTATACGTTGTGCCTGGGGGAACGACCATTCTGGGATTAGACGGCATCGCTGCTCTGGATATGAAGATCCA
Organism: Rhipicephalus microplus; assembly: GCF_043290135.1. NCBI lineage: Eukaryota > Metazoa > Arthropoda > Arachnida > Ixodida > Ixodidae > Rhipicephalus > Rhipicephalus microplus. Next base: position 205,205,437 of record NC_134700.1, read on the forward strand.
AGGGTCACCGCTCAGGTGTCTTCTAATGACGCAAGAAACTCCGGTGCTACCTCCAGAATTACGTTCTGAGTTTGAGCACCTATTTGCAAAAGAGCTGGGAACTGTGAGAGGTTTCACTCACAAGGTCAGAGTTCGCGCGTCTGTACAACCGGTGGCCAGCAAACTGAGACGACTGCCACTTGTCATTCGCGAGCAAGTCTCGGCAGAAGTTCAGAAATTAGAAGCTCAGGGCATCATTGAGCGTGTCGACTCTTCTGAGTGGGTCTCCCCTATTGTCGTAGCCAGAAAAAAAGACGGCTCGATTCGCATGTGTGTTGACTTACGGGAGCCAAACAAAGCTGTGGTAGTAGACAGTTTTCCTTTGCCACAAACTGAGGAGCTCCTGAACAGCCTGGCTGGGGCACAGCGTTTCTCGAAGCTAGACTTAGCTTCTGCATATCACCAGTTACCGCTCAGTTTAGAGAGCCGTGACCTTACCACGTTCATCACTCACGATGGACTATTTCGCTTCAAGAGGGTTTGCTTCGGACTGGCGTCGGCGCCATCAGCGTTCCAGAAAATGATGCACATGATCTTGAAAGGGTGCAAATGTGTCCTATTTTACATTGATGACATCATCGTGTATGGGCGATCCCGAGAGGACCATTTGGGAAACTTGCGCGCTGTATTGCAACGTCTTTCTGATGCTGGCCTCCGGCTCAACAACAAGTGTGTCTTTGACGTGGCAGAGTTGACTTTTCTAGGTCACGTTGTGAGCGCCAAAGGATTATTTCCGTTGATGTCATCCATTGAGGCGATAACAAAGGCACCATCACCTACAAATATTAACGAACTCCGCTCGCTACTGGGGCTTGCAGGCTTCTATTCCAAGTTCATTCCTCATTTTTCGGATGTTGTCGAGCCAATGCGCGCCTTGCTACGAGGACAAGCCTCTTTCGTTTGGAGTGCGGCAGCACAGAGCAGTTTGGAGCGCCTGAAATCTCTGCTCACATCTTGCGAAGTGCTTCATCTTTTCGATCCTCACTTGCCTGTGTTCGTTACAACTGATGCTTCAGGATATGGATTAGGTGCAGTACTTCAGCAAGACAACGGGACCTCACTGCAAACTGTCGCATTCGCCTCCCGCACACTTCAACCGCATGAGCGGAAATACTCAGTCGGCGAACGTGAGGCCCTTGCCTGTGTTTGGGCTTGCGAACACTGGCACGTTTATCTATGGGGACGACCTTTCATCTTACGAACGGATCACGCAGCGCTGGTTACGCTTCTTTCGACGAAAGGCACCGGTCACCGACCATTAAGGATTGCGCGCTGGTCCTCACGGTTGCTCTGCTACAACTATACCGTCGAATACAGGAAAGGTAGCGAAAACGTCGTGGCTGACGCTCTCTCCAGGCTACCCGTCCAGAGTTTAATCCGCGATGCACCAGAAGAGGAATTTATCTGTTTGTTGTCTCCCGTAGTTACCATGCCAGAACTTCAAGAAGCAAGTGCCAATGATCAGATTATCTGTGAAGTTAAGCACTTCACGACTACTTCTTGGCCTGACAAGAAATCACTGTCAAAAGAATTGCTACCTTACTTTTACGTGAAGGCTGAACTCTCTGTTGTAAGTGATATCCTATGCCGGGGTGACAGGATTGTCGTGCCTGCAACGTTGACACGCCGCCTTATGGATCTGGCCCACGAGTCACATCCAGGCATTAGTCGTACCAAAGCTCGCCTGAGAGAGTCCTATTGGTGGCCATGCATGGATAGTCACATTGAAGAACTGGTGCGCACATGCGTGATTTGCCAGTCTTGTGACAAGTCCGCACGTACCTTTCCAGCGCCACTGCAACCTGTTCCTCTTCCTGACGCGGCGTGGGAAAAAATTGCCATCGACATTGTGGGACCTTTCACGCAAGCTTCGGCCGACTGCCGTTTTGCGATTACTGTTATTGACTATTATAGCAAGTGGCCTGAAGTGGCGTTCGTGCGAGATGCGACCACGTCTACAGTGAAGAAGTTTTTACTTGAACTTTTTGCGCGAGAAGGCTACCCACGTAGTATTGTATCCGATCATGGACCACAGTTCTCTTCAGCAAGCTTTGACGAGTTTCTCACGGAGCGTGGAATAACGCACTACAACTCTTCCGTGTATTACCCACAAGCTAACGGCTTGGTGGAGAGATTCAATAGGGTGCTGAAGTCGTACATTCAACTAGCCCTGCTTGAACGTCGTGACGTACGAACAGCCATGCTTGATTACCTGCAAGTATATCGCTGTACGCCTCACGCGACTACTGGTGCGACACCCGCTGTTCTTCTTCATCGACGCCAACCTCGCACCAGACTTGACATATTGGGATTGCCCGACAGATGCTTCAGCACGGACCCGTCAAGGGCGATTGAACAGCTACGAGAGCATGTCAAAAAGAAGCAAATGATCTCGAAGAGCTACACCGATGAAAAACGTGGAGCCAAGGAACCCAGTTTCGTCGTTGGTGATTACGTGCGCGTTAAGACAACTGCAGCTCACGGTAAGCTGTCTTCACAATTTTCCGCGCCCAAGAAGATCATTGGAAAACGGGGACCGGCCTCGTACCTTTTGGACGATGGGCGTGTGTGGAACGCATCTAAGTTAATCGCAGTTCACTCCGGAGCGGTCAACAAAATGAAATCGGGCACCCCTGCTGTTATGAACTGGACACCTGCATTTAATCGGTCTTCTCATGCATTACAGCCTGAAACCGCTGCCCTTATGAACTGGTCCCCTGCATCTGATCGGTCATCTAGTGCGCCCCAATGGGACACATCAAGAGCGGATGGTCATGAAAGGGCAGACCCCGTATCATCTCCACCAGACGGCACGCAAGCTTTGACCAGTCCAGGATTTAATGCGCCTGCAAGGAAAAGCAAGCGTAAAAAGAAGACCCCAAAGAAATTGAAGGACTTCGTTAGGAAGTAGACAAAAACAGTTTTGTGTGTTTCTACCATTTATTTTTATTTTATTTTATTTTTTTTTTTGCAAGAGGGGATATGTGGTATAAGGCGTCGCTACCGACTACAGCGCTGTGCGGTGGCACGCGCTCGGTGGCCGCCACGGGGGAGAGGGAAGAAGATGGAATAAACAAGATGTCTCCGTTTATGCTGTGCTATTTATTATGCACGATATAACAGTATGTATGCATCATAGTGTGTGAAAACACTTGATCCTTAGCACAACGCTGCTGAGGAAGTACATTTAATAATTTTCTCAGCAGAAAACTCCTACTCTAAGGACAACATGGCGATAGTGAAACGTCATCGTTCTACGTCCTACGCCATGGTATAGTATGGTATTCTTAAGATGTGGCGTAATTGCCTCGACCTTACCATGACTTGGCGTAATTAGCTTGGTCATATTATAACCTGAACTAACTAGGCAAGTGTACCTTCTGGACAAAATATTACAGCATATACACGGAGTCAATGACGATGAGTGGGGCGAAGCCTCGGAGGGTTTTATTGTCATATCATCAATCGTCCATCCGTCCGTTCGTCCGTCCGTCTGTCTCACTATCTGCCTATCTGTCCATCCATCCATCCGCCCGTTCGCACCTGCTGAATGCGTTACCAAGCTAGGCGGTGACATAAAACGAACAAGGAAGGACAAACCCATGGCTTTAGAAGTTTCGCCCGTAATAGCTAATTTGCCGGCCGCACGTGCTCGGCTGCTGGCGGGATATGACAACAACAACGACGCGTACTAGTGAAGCAGTGTGCCAGAATGTACAGGCTGATCATGATTAACACGTGGCCTTGAGTTTAGGGCGCGATCTTCTAAGACGCTGCCAGATTTCAGAGGCCACATTGTTCATTATTCTAAAACAGACTTGGTGCAGGCATTGAAAGCTTCAAAATAAATTTAAACCCCTCGTGCCTCTAAAATATCATCACGGAAGGTTTCTGACACCTTTATTGCATGAGAGCGCTCGTTCATCCAGTAGAACAACAAAAAAATGAATTAAGATGCCTCTGGTTTATCATAATCAATGAAACGCGGCGCGCTGAGGGGTAAATTTGACTCTTTCGAACTGTAGGCTCGTTTATAAGGTGTTGTTTCTAGGGCTCGGGAAGATCTCTAGTTTAGCGACACTCGGGAGATACTTGGCCGATCCTGCATAGAACCCCTGATCAGTGCGCGAATATTACCAGTCGCTAGCACACCAGGATGAATTTGTCAGCAATTTGACATCAATTCTTCAAAATTCGGCTTCACCACAATAAAGATTTTAGTGCAGAGAAGCTGGTTTCCAAAAACTGCGTTTGAGAATTTTTTTTTTCTGTAACTCATCAGCAGTCAATACGACGGAGATACCTTCATGACAAAACTTGAAGCGGTGGCACATGCGTTATGGTACTTGTCTGCTAAATCGAAGGTCTTAGGTTTGTTCCTGTCAGTGGTGATCCTACTTCAATGGGGGCACTCTGCTAGACGCCTACAGGCCCATGTGTTATGAGATGTCAGAGGACATTGAAGAACACCAGATCATCTACGTTCATGGCACCCTCCACTACGGTGAGCCTCGCGATCATATCTTGGTTTTGGTATGTGAAATTTTGTGCATAAATATCAGACCTCGTTGATGGGTTGGTTTTACGCGTCATAACAATGACATATGATCACTAGAGACGCCGCAGTGAAGGGCTCCCGAAATTTAGACAATCTGGCGTTTTGCAACGTTCGATGACATAGCACAGCACACGGGCTTCAAAGATGATCCCTGCATTCAAATGTGATTCCCGCAGTGGGGATCGAACCAGCAAATTTCAGCTCAGCCACCGAGCACCACAATCACTGTACCACCACTGCGAACATTGCCATGCTTCCATAAAAATTGGATTTAGTATCCCGGCTCATGTTGTTCCGTAAATTCACGATGAGCCGATGGCCGAGGACTAATGCTTTCTAGAGGCAGAAAAAAAATCACGCATGCAAACCAATATATCCTTAATATCTCCTCCTAAGAAAGCCTCCAGCACATCATTTGGTCACGTGGGATAGAAAAGAGGTCGCACGCCTTTTGAACACACCTCGCACATGCTGCGGCTATCTGACGGCGACCTCACATAATGAATCTGAGTCCTTCATCAACACAGCTAACTGACCAGCGTACAAAACACACTCTAGTACAGGCTTCGTGTCTGCAGACTTCCATTCGCGTTTCTAATGATCCAATTACTAAACCTGGCTCCACTACACTTTGGCAAGGGTGCATAAATGAGAAGCAGCCATTGCTTCTTGGTATTCCATTTTAGAGACCGCGTAGCCAACGAACCATGATTTGACTTCGCATTAGGTGCATTTCGGAGGGCGGGGTTGGGGCTTTTATATCAGGAATGTCGAGAGTACGTTTATGAGGCAGAAATTCAGTGGGGAAAGCCAAAACGTGCATCGTGTTTAACTAACCGCACCGCTTGGACTCGCGTGTGTTCGTTTTGTGAGTATGATGCCTCACGCATGGAAAGATAGCATTATATGTTTAAGATGAAGAAAAGTATTCAACGGATGTATGCTCTCGCTTTGGGTGCCATTCCTTTAGCTACAATGACATTTCATCAGTGACGGAAAGGTCAATTTGTAGGAACGTCAGACCCATTTCAAAACACACACTTTGCGTAACCGAAGACACGAAGTGGTCGTAGACTATAAGAAGCTAGCACTTTTTCTACCTTTAGCGAAGGGGACATGTTACACGAGATTACAGATAAAAACAAGAAGTACAAACGTCGAAGATATAAGAAGACTTTCGCGAACTGTCAGCGCAATATGGTGTCATCCTTGCTTCTGGTACTGCAGTTACTATGGAGTAGAGCGGGTGGGGGTAGGGAAAGGAAAAGAGAGTGTTCACACGCGCTGTGCAAACTGCTGCGCACTGGCGGCGGGCACTGCTGATGAAGCTCGCTGAGTGCCTGTGGTGCCATGCATGGAGACCAACCAGCTTGGACTTGCAGAAATATTGTGATGCTGCAGGTCACGCACGTGCCTAACGAACCGAAGTTGGGCTGCGAATTTTACAGAATTGAAAATGTGTTTGAGCGGGCCTCTTCGGCGGCCCTCCACACTATCATCGGTGCCCCAGGTTGTTGCTAGGCTATGACAGATGCATGTGTGCCGGACAGTTTAAGCATGGCTCAAAACAGAGTACTGACACACGGCTTTCTAGGTGAGTGGTACGTGATGTCAGAGTTTAATCATGGAGAATCAATCCGTTTATCTATCAATCAACTCACAATATAATGGAGAACTAATGTATTCTAATATATAATAATAAAACAATCAGGTAACGGAAAAAAAAGAGGGAGATAACACAAGGAGAAAGGCAGGGAGGTTAACCAGGGCTCAGCTCCGGTAGGCTGCCTTGCACTGGGGAAGGGAAGAGAGGAAGGAAAGTTATAGAGGAGGAGAGAAAAAGTCGCTGATTGGGCCGACACGTAACAGTTTCACCAATACAATTGATGAATTAGGCCGGTTTCTTTGAGAAAATGCAACGGTGCTTTCGTTGCCTCTCTGAAATTGGATGGGCAGTTCCATGGTCTCAATACTTTCTCGACAGTGGAATCACTTCTGTCCAGTTGATTTAAAACACTGCGCAGGTGAAGCCTCTCCTTTGTGTATGCCGGGCAGTGACATAAGATGTGTTCAATAGTCTCATCGACGGCGCAGTCGTTGCACTCCGCGTTGTTAGCCATCCCTATCTTTAATGAGTAGGCATTGGTGAAGGTTACGTCGAGACGCAGACGGCACAACAAAGTTTCTGTATATGAGCAACTGGATAGCTGGATTTCGGAAACGGGTAGCGGAAGTTCACACCTCCTGCCTGAATTGTACATTTACATTCGAAAAAATCACCCTCGGAAAGATATAATCCAGGGGTGAGACTTCATGTGCTTATTGAAATGAAACTTGAAAACTCAATGTCAAGTTATGGCGACTACGCATACGTGAGCTCAGGGGAAGCGAAAACGGCAACCTTTGCATGTTTCATCAAGTATGGGAATTCATACGTACATTTCACATAAGGCTTTGAGCTGCAAAAGAAGAAGCAACAACTCTATAGAAAACTGCGGAAAATTTTTTACACATGATAAATTAAAAAACCAATAAATGTTCCTTTTGTTCTCGTTTTTGTTCCTTTCTGCAGCTGTGGACCACCTTTTACCTAACGCCGCAGCGTGTCTTAACGCAATCCGTACAGCTCTGACTTCCCAGTTATACGGTGCAATCAAATATAGTAAGAAAGGAATGTTGTTTTTTGTGTTGCACTCCTCATAACATTGCCATTTACAGGTCATCGCATCTTCAGTGACCTTTCTGAACTCACTGTACCGGATGGTATTCTTTCGGCTGTGGAAGATTAAGTTTCAGCCACACGTCTATGCCTTCATTTTCCGATGTTTCGCGGAGAAGAAGTAGAAGGAGAGGTAAGAATAGATGCTACCGGTAATAGTGACCAAGTTGTACATTTTCGTCTAAGAGAATTAAAGTAGCTTAGACCAACCTGTTTTTGCTTCTTACTAGTATTTTAGTGATGATGGTTTCCTAATAAATCCATGGATCTTCAAACTATGTTAATCACTTCACGTGATCAAATGTTACTTTTTTTACCACCGCGAAGATAAAAAAATAGCTGGTGCTTAACTTTTACTGTGCTGTCGTTGTCCCTTCAACAATAAACAATAACGTGCAAGTACGCTGATCTGATCAGAATGAATCATTCGAATTTGCATAGAAACTGCGGCACGCTGTGCTTAGATTAAATATTTTTCCTTGACATTCGGCATGAAAAAAAAAAGCAGCTGCTCAAAAGTATAAGTCGGAGAAAATTATTCAAGTGGAAACAATGAGAAGCAATAAAGCGCTGCTAAAAACGATAATGTTGAAATGCTATTTCAACCAAAATTCAACGAATGTCACATTTCCATTTTATTATGAAGGGAGTATGTTACGCAATAGAACAGGAACAAAACAAAAATATCACTTAGACAAAAAGTGCGACACGAGAAACGAAATCTTGCCTCAAAATCCCAATTTTTGTTAACATTTTGTGTCTGCGTGGACTTTGCTCGCTTCTAAAAACGCCAGAAACTGAAAAACTGGCTCAACATGCAGTCATGAAAGCAATTTGCTTTATGCGTGTACACTAAAGGTAGATGCTTAAAGAGAGAAAGGTGTTTGTGAAATGCAGGGCTTGGACGCAGGCACATGAAAATTACATATGGGTATGTATCAATTAAAAGGTACCAAAGCTTGACAAAGGCATTGCCCTCCACATAAACTATGGCAACTCTTTTGTTTCCACAGTCTGGCAGCTATTAGTTAATTGCCGAAGCACATTGGCTTCACACAATACCACTACATTCATATTATGTGTTGTGAGGAGACACTCTTGATTTGATTGATATGTGAAGTTTAACGTCCCAAAACCACCATATTATTATGAGAGACGCTGTAGTGGAGGGCTCCGGAAATTTCGACCACTCTGGGTTCTTTAACGTGCACCCGAATTTGAGCCCACGGGCCTACAGCATTTTCGCCTTCATCGAAAATGCAGCCACCGCAGCCGGGATTCGATCCCGCGACCTGCGGGTAGGCAGCTGAGTACCTTAGCCACTAGACCACCGCAGCGGGGCGAGGAGACACTCTAAAACCAATTAAGATATAGGTTGCAAAGTTTCAGAGAATGAGAGAAGAGAGAGAGGAATAGAAATAGAGAGCTACAACAATCAATTGTCACGTGCACATTCGGAGACGTGCACCAAATCTATGAGCGGGTCCAGATAACTTATGACCTCAGGTTCTACGGCTGTCGACATCTGTGCGTCAACGCATATGGACGTGAACTATCCTTAGCCGATTATTTTTCATTGAACAAGCATGTTTCAACCTGACCTCCTGCTTGACAATTGCAACAAAAATAGAAACTTTCGTTACTAAACAGCACTTGCGTGGCCTGGAAATGGGTTCAGACGCTTCCCTTCTCACAGAAAGCTGTGTATTTGCGTGCGTGCTGACCAATACATACAAACACATGCATGAACATGCATCAAGGATGGTTGAACTTCTCTCTCTTTAGCGCGGAAAATTTCTTGATGCGGCACTGCTAAACGGGACACTATTCTTGCCTTGTTCCTACCAAAACCTGTTTGTAAATCACGTATAGCAATTAGGAGCAAAATTTAAATATTGGACTTCGTCGTGCTAACAAGCGGCATGCTTACTTCGGAGTGTTTTTAGTAACCGTATTTTCGAAACTGAATTTCTTGACCAAAGAAATCTTCAAATATTCTGTTCACTTTCTTAGCATTCTGCTAGGTGCAGAAGCTGTCTTACACACCACTAACAATGCAAACTGCTTTCCATTTAACGTGCACCCCTGCCGAATGGCTCACTCTGGATGATTCGACTCCTCTTTAAATACGCGCTACGGTGCAAAGCATGCTTCTTGATGAGAATGGCGCGATCAAGTCTCCCAGTGGGGAAAACATTCGCGTGGTTCGTTCAAAGCTGTCGGTGTGGTGACAAGGGAGGAGTGGGGTGCAAGTGGTTCGACGGCTGTCGGCGCAGAGAACGAGAAAGTATTTTCACGGTCATCAACGCGTTTATTGATGGCGCCTTGCGGACGTCGCAGCTGCCTTAATTGTAGCAATAACGCTTCGCAGTGGCCCTCTCCATCTGCTGACTCCAAATGAGAGCGCCACGAAGCGGACAATGGTGTGGCCTCTTGGAAACGGTGGTGGTGGCAGAGCGCTGCGTGAAGTGGCAGGGGTTATTTGTACCTGAATGACTGCGGTCGCCAACGTCTTCAGCGCCTTTGTGTTGGTCAAGTTCATGGCAGCTTGGCTCGGAGTTTAGAGTTTGAAAGCTTCCCAAGAATGTTATATTGCCTTTTTTGTTCATCATCACACAATATTACTTTATTAGGGCTGTGCTCTTGAGTGGTGTTATTGAAACAAACCAGTTGATGTTGATATACCTTCTGTTACATCCAACTAGAGATGAAGAGACAGAGAGGACGTCAGATGGCCTCATGCCTCACACATCACCTCTATGATCTCATTCACAGATCTTCTTGCGCATCAAATAAACGTTATATTCTCCTTTTCCAGACATGAAACTATCATCTCTTGACGACATTTGCAGCAAAACAAGCCGATACGTAACCAATATTTACTACGCTTCACTGCAATACAGTGCAGTGCTGCGGCAAAGTTCTTTCTAAATTAGACTATGGTTGCGAATGTATTGACTCAAGTAAACGCTGGTTCCAACATGGAGATAATACACGTAGCGGAGGTTGAGACTGAATCAATGCTTTTTTAGACCTGGAATTAGGGCAGCAAGTTTGAAAAGTCAGACGCCGGATAGTTCTAGCATACAAAATTTCAAATGTTCTTGTACGTTGACGTCTACTAGGCAGATTTGAAACTGTCGAAGGGAGTCGAAGGGAGCCCAGCCTTGTCCGTCGAATCAGTTGAGGTACCACAGAAGTTAAAAGGGGAAAGGAGGCTGAAGAAATTTCATTTCTGCCTCTCACTTGTAACGTGTTCACGGCAAGTCTTCAGTAACACGAAATAATATCATCACCATCATCATCATTATCATCAGCCTGACTACGTCCACTGCAGGACAAAGGCCTCTCCCATGTTCGGCCAGTTAACCCGGTCCTGTGCTTGCTGCTGCCAATTTATACCCGCAAACTTTTTAATCTCGTCTACCCACCTAACCTTCTGTCTCCCCCTAACCCGCTTCTCTTCTCTGGGAATCCAGTTAGTTACCCTTAATGACCAGCGGTTATCCTGTCTACGCGCTACAGGCCCGGCCCATGTCCATTTACTCTTCTTTATTTCAAATATGATATCCTTAACCCCCGTTTGTCCCCTAATCCACTCTACTCTCTTCTGTCTCTTAAGGTTACACCTACCATTTTTCTTTCCATTGCTCGCTGCGTCGTTCTCGATTTAAACTGAACCCTCTTTGTAAGTCTCCAGGTTTCTGCTCCGTAGCTAAGTACCGGCAAGATACAGCTATTATATACCTTCCTCTTGAGGGACAGTGGCAATCTACCTGTCATAATTTGAGAGTGCTTGCCGAATGTACTCCAACCCATTCTTATTCTTCTAGTTACTTCAATCTCTTGGTTAGGCTCTGCGGTTATTACCTGCCCTAAGTAGACATAGTCTTTTACAACTTCAAGTGCACTATTACCTATCTCGAAGCGCTGCTCCTTTCCGAGGTTGTTGTACATTACTTTCGTTTTCTGCAGATTAATTTTAAGACCCATATTTCTGCTCTCCTTGTCTAACTCCATAATCATGAGTTACGATTCGTCCCCTGAGTTACTCAGCAATGCTAATGACATCGGCAAAGCGCAGGTTAGTAAGGTATTCTCCATTAACTCTTATCCCTCACTGTTCCCATTCTAGGCTTCTGAAAACCTCCTGTAAGCACGCGGTAAATAGCATTGGGGAGATAGTGTCCCCCTGCCTTACACCCTTCTTGATTGGTATTCTGTTGCTTTCTTTATGAAGCACTATGGTAGCAGTTGATCCCCTGTAGATTTCTTCCAGAATCTTTATATATACTTCATCTACGCCCTGATTCCGCAGTGTCTGCAAGACGGCTGATATTTCTACTGAATCAAACGCCTTCTCGTAATCTATGAAGGCTAGGTATAGTGGTTGGTTATACTCTGAGCATTTTTCTATTACCTGGTTGATAGTATGAATGTGGTCAATTGTTGAGTAGCCTGTTCGAAATCCTGCTTGTTCCTTTGGTTGATTGAATTCTAATGTTTTCTTTACTCTGTTAGCAATTACCTTTGTAAATAGCTTGTATACTACAGAGAGCAAGCTGATCGGCCTGTAATTATTCAAGTCTTTGTCATCTCCTCTCTTATGTATTCAGATGATGTTAGCGTTCTTCCAAGACTCTGGTACCCTTCCCGTCAGGAGACACCTCGTAAACAGGGTGGCTAGTTTTTCTAACACAATCTGTCCTCCATCTTTCAGCAGATCTGATGTTAACTCATCCTCACCAGCAGCTTTGCCTTTTTGCATGCTCTCCAAAGCTTTTCTGACTTCTTCTATTATTACTGGTGGGGTGTCATCTGGGTTACTGCTAGTTCTTATAGTATTAAGGTATGGTTGTCTCGGCTACTGTACAGATCTCTGTAAAACTCCTCCACTATTTTAACTATCCTATGCATATTGGTAGTTATTTTACCTTCTTTGTTCCTTAGTGCATACATCCGACTTTTGCCTATCCCAAGTTTCCTCTTCACTGCTTTGACGCTTCCTCCGTTTTTCAGAGCGTGTTCAATTCTCTCCATGTTATACCTTCTTACATCGCATACTTTACGCCTATTAATCAACTTCGAAAGCTCTGCCAGTTCTATTTTGTCTGTTGTACTTGACACTTTCATGCTTTACGCTTCCTAATTAGGTTCTTCGTTTCCTGGGAAAGCTTACCAGTGTCCTGTCTAACTACCCTGCCTCCAACTTTCACTGCACACTCCGTAATGATACTCGTTAGATTATCATTCATTGTATCTACGCTAAGGTTGGTTTCCTCACTAAGAGCCGAGTACCTGATCTGCAGCGACACTCTGAATTCCTGTACTTTCCCTTTCAGTGATAGCTCATTGATTGGCTTCTTGCGTATCAGTTTCTGTCGTTCCTTCTTCAAGTCTAGGCGAATTCGAGACCGTACCATTCTATGGTCACTGCATCGTACCTTGCCAACCACTTCCACATCCTGCACGATTCCTGGGTGTGCAGTCATTATAAAGTCTATTTCGTTCTTATTTTCGCCATTAGGGCTCCTCCATGTCCACTTGCGGTTTTCTCGTTTTCGGTAGAAAGTATTCGAAATCCGCAAATTATTGCGTTCTGTGAATTCTACTAGTAGCTCTCCTCTGGCGCTTCTAGTGCCGATGCCATAATCTCCTACTGCCTGGTCTCCAGCCTGATTCTTCCTTACCTTTGCATTAAAGTCGCCCATCACTATAGTATACTGTGTTTTTACCTTACTCATTGTCGATTCTACGTCTTCATAGAAGCTTTCAGCTGAAGCGTCATCATGGCTAGATGTAGGCGCGTAAGCCTGTACTACCTTCATCTTGTATCTTTTATTCAGTTTAATTACAATACCTACCACCCTTTCGTTAATGCTATAGTATTCCTCTATGTTGCCAGCTATGTTTCTGTGAATTAGGAGCCCCACTCCCAGTTCTCTTCTGTCTGCCAAGCCCCGATAGCAAAGGACGTGCCCATTCTGTAGCACAGTATAGGCCTCATCGAAATAATATACATATGAACGATTCGGTCCCTACATTGCCTCCGTCTTGATAAGCCAAGTTTGAAACACCACCCCGCTAGCGCTTCATTAACCTAGCGCAAAAAAGACTTTCACATTGTTATATCAAAAAAATATGCTTAGTGATCCTCTCCAACATTTTTGTTGCAATTTCACTTCGAAGTATTCGGAAATTATTATAGAAATATTAGATTCGGTTGACACTTACACTTAATTATTCGAATTCACCTCGCACGCTGAGTTTGGTCATTCGTACAGCTCTAATTTTTATGTTTTGCAAGTAATTCAGATATGGTGCATCACTTAATAAACACTCTTTGTTGTGCTCTGACTTCTCTGGTAATAAAAATCTTTGTTACGATATGAAGTCTGGTTTTATCGAATCTTGACCATGCCACTCTTATACACAGGTTTACAAAAAAAAGCCTTTGCTTAATACGGTACCGGTGATTTTGTACCCGTTATCTTTATTAAACACTTTATGTAAAGCTTAGAGGTGTTAGTATAAACTCCACCTTTAATAACCACAAAGTATCACGACACAATGGTGTGACTATTGTAACACCTTAGTTGGTCTAACTGTTGCCCCCATGGTTTTTGTGATTGGGGGAATTCGCCCAACTTCTGTGGCACGCACGTTTATGGTGGTTATAGTTTTCCGGCAAGCGGCACAGTCTTAAGTGGCCCATACTCGTCTGTTGGGCTATCTGTTTCCTTCAACTTTAGTAGAGCATAAGTGAGTAGTAGTGGGATTTAACCAATGTCTGTGGGGCATAATCCTTTATGGCCATCACAAGGGCCACCTCAAATCCCGCACATGACAGGCCCCAACATGAACACCTTCCCTGTTAAATGAAAAAAAAATAGCTTGAAGGACGTTGTAGCTTTGTCTTAGAGAGCAGAACGCGATTGCGTCATCGGGCACCATGAGTATTGCCTTCAACCATGCCGTGAGCAAAGGAACGTTTGTGAGCATGAGAATGGACTTCCGAACTATCCTATAATGGCTCGTGGATGTACAGTTGCTATGTGCCTACTATGGTATAATTCTTCCTTTTGCCCATTGGCGAAGTACCCAGTACTCGTTCGTAAGCTGTCATGTGTTTTTGCTTAGCTGCACAGTTTGTATTATAAGCTTTATCATGCCCACTGGTACTGCTGTTCGTATAATTTGAGGCCTGGTCTGATTCTACAATTCTACCACACAATATTACATGCGTTAGGGAGACTACACCTTCTGCATGACATTCATGTAGTGGTTTTTCGCAAAGCAGTTTGAAGCAATAACTTGACTACGCCGTGGAACACCTGTCTACTACGCATACTGCCTAGGTTCAAATATATCACTTGGGAATCAAATTTTTTAATACTTCATTTTCGTCTTCTTCAACGTTTGGGTCATGGACAAGACAACTAATGGTGCCAACACCGACTCTGGTGTTTCTGTGAAACGAGTTTTTTATGGCTATCGCATTATAAAAAGAAGTCCGAACTTGCAAGAAGATGGGGAATTCCAGCCGACAAAGAATGTTTCTGGGAGTAAAAAAAAATCGGCAGTGGGACACTTATGCCCTCACGGCCACGGTTCGTGTTATTATTTTGAATGCTTAGGCTTGGAAGACTCATGATAAACGATAGTTTCTAGGATATAACGTGAATTCCGCGACCGTTACGGCTGAAAAAGAATCCTTGACCCCAGCTGTTGCTCTTCACTTCTGCTACTAGCGCTGTTATCATGCGCAGAAGAGTTAAAGAGACACTAAAGTCAAATAACACTTTATGTCAGAGTGAGAGCTCAATGACAGCCTCTAAATCGACAATATTATTAACAACAGTGCCCTACTTACCGAGAAATTGAGGTAATCGCACAAGAACACAAGCGCCGCAGTAGGCCATTTTCCGCAGGGCGCGGGTTCGAATCCCGGCTGCGGCAGCTGCATTTCCGATGGAGGCGAAAATGTTGTAGGCCCGTGTGCTCAGATTTGGGTGCACGTTAAAGAACGCCAGGTGGTCTAAATTTCCGGAGCCCTCCACTACGGCGTCTCTCATAATCATATAGTGGTTTTGGGACGTTGAACCCCACATATCAATCAATCAATCAAGCAGTAGGCCATTTTCAAAATGATCCTGATGACATCAGACAGACCATCTACAAATAATCACTAGCAATCGATCTAGCTGAAGTGAACAAAGAACCTTCCGTGCATCAACAGGCACAATAAAATGCTGCTTGTTCGTTTCTGTTTGATTCATAAAAAAAGAACCGTCAGAATTCACTATTGGGAATGGCGCAAGTGATTCAAAAATTCAATTTTCGCAAGTTACACGGGACACGTGGTGCCACCTAGCGGGGCGAAGTTGAACAAAAACGTCTGCAATCTTGAAGTCAATCGCGGGAAATTGATTAATGGCCGTCGTTGCTGCTGCGGCCACTGCTTTCGGGGTGCTGCTACTAGCGCAGTAAAGCCGGGCAACAATGTGCACGGCAACAGTGACATGAGACGGTCCGGTCGGTTCGCTTCAGAGGCGGGTAATTTGAAGTGTGCTAACCCGATGCGGAGCACTAAAACGTGATTTTATTTCAAAATACACTCTTCTTTGGCACGAAAGTAGCACTACGAAGCTTCTGGACCGCCATTTCAACAATTAACGTCGACTTAATGGCTCGCTTTAGTGTTCCTCTAAACATTGTTCTACTGGTCACAATTCTTGTGAAAATTTCAATCAGGAAAAGTTGTGTAACTGTGTGAAATAACAATCAGACTTCTTCACTGCGCTGAGTTGTTTTATTGAAAAATTTGCTCTCATGTGTAAAAGAGGTAAAATATTTTATTATAGGCATAGTTTTCCCCGTGATGCCAAGTACAAATTTCAAAAGTTCTACTTTTTTGAAATAACAAACGAACGTGACAGTTCTGCCATATTCTTCAGATTTACGAGATGCCTACCATCACTAGTTGATACTGTATCCCGCACTAATTGTTGAGTGGAATCATTTAAAAAGCGCTGCCCCTGTTTTTATCATTCAGTTGAAAATTGAGTCATATGTTGAACAAGTGAAAAAATGTATTACAAACAAAGAAGTGCAAAAAGAGTCATAGAGCATCTCCAATTTGGATTAAACAGAGTCAGAGTCCGAAAGAAATGTGATACTCAAATTGGGAAGACAACGTAGAAAGAGCGAAAGAAGGCAGCAACAAAATACCTACAGGGTCACCAGTGAAAAAACGGGACTACCTCCGTGAAATGTGAACTCGGTGATCAGATCCACAGCGTTGAAAGGGAGACATCGGCGATTGACGTAGTCGGAAAACAGTCCGAAAGAAGCTATCAATATCCTCTCAGGGGTCCCTGCCACCTGATACAACATTATCGTCGTCCAAGGCAGTCATTAAATAGTCCCAGCTCTACTAGCTTCATCTAGAACTGCTGCGACAGTGAAGCCATTGTAGGCATAGAAAAGCGGTGAAGAGAAAGGGCTTCAAAAAAAAATAAAAGTGAACAGCTTTGATACCGCGAAGGGAAGAGCGGAGACGAGTTAGTCAATATAAAAACAATGTTTGCGAGTTCAGCTGTATTTATTTTCGCTTTTATTCTTCGCCCAGGTAGTATACGTAGCATTTTCCGTTCATTTTTCTAGCCACTTAGGACTTCTTCTTTTATTTTTTATCCTCCGTGCGAAGCCGGATACAGCGGTGGGCATCTTTCTTGCAAACACCGTGCTGGCCGTAGCGAGCTCCGCTTTTGTTCGGCGCTCGGTCGATTCCCAATGAGAGCTCAGATTTATAGCTGCACAAATGGGGTGCCTCTGTCTACCGTCTGCTTTCACTGGGTGGCCATCCGGACATGCTGGTATAGATTTCCCGCTCTTGCGCTGATAGGAAAAGGTTCTCCTTTCTGTCCTGGCATGTGCTACCGAGAAAACGCCTGAACGAGTGTAACCGGGGTGTTCTCGTACTCAAGAAGTTGTAAGTGCGTGAGATAAAAAAATGGAGACAGTGAGTGAGTGAGTGAGTGAGTGAGTGAAATAAAAATACCCAATAAAGAGGCTAGAAAGACAACCATCGATGTAGTTCTAGATGTAGAGAAAATGTCACGTAATCTGAAGGTTGTAGGTTCGGTCCTCATATTGGCGGCATGTCTTTTCATTCACTTTCATTTCTTTCTAATTCTGCCTTAATTACTACGCACCAGTAAACGCACAAATATTGCCCCCTATGTCTTCATAGGCTTCACTTTCTATTGGTTTATTTGAGTACGATGAAGTATGAAAATTCCTGGTCTTACAGTGCTGTGCTCTGCGCCTATATCATTCGACAGCCCACAAGGCAGTGAAATTCCTCTTGTGTGTTTTGAGGACGACAAGTTTGTGTGAACGCCTCTGGCTTGTCATTGAGTTGTACATGCTGCAGTGAGTTTCCTGTCAGTCTCTCATTTTTTGCCCTTCTCTCGCCTCTTTATTATCTTTCTTGTCCTCTTTCCTAATCCCCCAGTGTAGGGTAGCCAACCAGATATATTTCTGGTTAACCTCCCTGCCTTCGCCTTTTGTCGGCTTCCTTCCTTCCTTCCATTTTTTTTTTCACTCAGTATGCACTCAATTCACAGTCTAGTTGACTCGCGCAAGTGTTCACTCATAAAAAAACTACTTTAGAGTTACCGGAGAAACCGAATGCGCAAATACACGTTGTCATGCATACTAATGTCTCCACCAACGCATCCTTCCTTCTCGCAAATGAAAAAATTGCGTTATTTACATCTTACAGTATTGCTAAGCACGACTGAGTGGTGTAGAAGTCTGTGTGCATTGCGGTAAACGCGCTGCCCTCACGCACTGCCACACGCCATTGGCAATCACTATTGCTGAGTAAACATTTACTGAGTGTTTTTTCCCATTAGCCTTGAAAAGTTTGTTCTAGCACAACTCGTTTGCGTATGTAAGCAAGTCGCCTTATATAAAAAAGGAGTACGTGTCAGTCTATCTGTTGTTTTGGCTCTTTGTGTTGTGTTTCGCACAGGCGCAAGCACAAAAGAGAACGCACGCAACAAGGGCGGAGTTTGCGCTCACTACGATAGACTTGCGCTGCCCTCGCAAACACCTATACTAGAGGAAAATGAGCGATATACGAAGACGCCTCATAATATTTTGTTTGTTTGCGTGAGAGTGATGCATCCCAATAAGATTGTGAAATTTGCCATAGGACTGTGTCAAGCTGCAGCAATGCAATATAAACTTGCTCCAAGTGGCGGTAAGGGCACGCAAATATGGACTCCATAAAAAAGTGGGGCAGAATTTTGAATGCTGAATGTTATTTCGTTGCTTGTGTGGCGCATGTGCTGCAGATACTGTACGCCTGCATTGCGGATTACTGCGTAACCTGAAAACACTTTCAATGTTCAAGCTGGGGAAAGGAAGCTTTGTACTATATTTCTTGTCAGTAGAGCTGTCTTCCTCTATACGCTGTGTTGTAGTTGTCGTATTAGTAGATGTGTAGTGTGATGTGCCACGCAGCAGGTCACGTAGCTAGAAAGTGGTGGGGGGGGGGGGGGGGCTCAACAGAGAAATGGCTTTACGGCTATGGCCTCATAAATTGGAAACTCAAACATGAGCTGCTTGCATACGTGTCACCGTGGCGTTCTCACGTTTTCGAACGTTTGGCTTAATGCCATCAAGAACCGTACATACGTTATATATAGAAAAAAGGGCCCGTTATTGATACTGGCACTTATTTCTGCAAAGCAGATTAGGTGTATGCAGAAAACCAAGCAAAAAACAATGACACTTGCGTTGATTTCGACATGGCCGTTTTCACCGAGATGAGATGGAAAAAAAAATCGTGAAGCGCAAGCTGTGACCTGAAGCGCAACATAGGCGGAGCTGGAATCACAAACAACGAAGGAATTATATATATTGTAACGGGGTTTATTTGCAGCGCAGAACGCAGAAAGCGAAGCAGTCAGCAGCGTCCGGCCAAGCGCAGCAAGCACGAGCTTATGCTGATGGCAATGCCCCTGATGCGCCGAGAAATGCCGCTGAAGCTCCTCTTCTTCACTACAATCGCCCTCCGCACAAAAAGACGCCATCCTGGCGGATTAGGGAGAAGAAACGACTAATGGGTCGTAATATGGCTTGAGACGAGAGACGTGGACAGTGTCGCGGCCGCGGTAGCGTAGATCTGTGGATGGGATGATGGGCTCCACGATATAGTTGACGAGTGACGTTTGCTCTACAACGCGGTATGGCCCGATGTATTTGGGAAGAAGTTTTGCGGAGCGGCCAGGCGGGGTAGCAGATGCCCGAAGCCATAGTAATGAACCAGGTGGAAAGTTTGGAGCCGAACGGTCCCCAGTCTGGCGGGATTGCTGCTGCCACTGGTCCTCGGTAGAAAAAGAGCGGGCAAGCTGGCGGCATTCTTCAGCATGTCGGGCAGCTTCGGACAGAGTTGTACTTTCGGACTCATAAGGTTTATATGGAAGAATAGTGTTTACTGTATTTGAAGGTTCTCGTCCGTACAAAAGAAAGTATGGCGAAAACCCAGTAGTAGCTTGTACGGCAGTATTATACGCGTAGGTGACGAACGGGAGAACTTGGTCCCAATTTGAATGATCAGAGGCGACGTACATCGACAGCATACTTCCAAGAGTACGGTTGAAGCGCTCCGTCATGCCATTTGTTTGAGGGTGGTACGCTGTACTTGTGCGGTGCACGATTCGACATTCGTTGAGTAATGCCTTCAAGGCGTCAGAAAGGAAGGCACGGCCTCTGTCACTTAAGAGCTCGCGAGGGGCCCCATGACGCAGAATGAAACGTTGCAACAGAAACGTTCCAACGTCACGGGCTGTGGCAGTCGGCAGCGGGGCTGTTTCGGCATAGCGTGTCAGATGGTCTATCGCAACAATAATCCAGCGATTACCAGCTAGAGTTGATGGTAGTGGTCCGTAAATGTCAATGCCGACGCGATCAAAAGGTCGACTAGGACAAGGAAGAGGTTGTGACGGGTAGACTTGCCCGGGAGGTAACTTTTGTCGTTGGCACTGAGCACACGAGCGAATGAACTTTCGCACGTAATTATACATGCCACGCCAATAATATCTGAGTCGAAGCCTAGCGTATGTCTTGAAGAGGCCTGCGTGGGCGCACTGTGGGTCCGCGTGAAAAGCTTCGCAGATGGCAGCTCGAAGATGGCGGGGTATCACCAGGAGACACTTGCGACCGTCAGAAAGGTAGTTGCGTCGATAAAGAAGATTATCCCTTAGGCAAAAGTTGCTAGCCTGGCGGCGGAGAGCGCGAGACGGCGAAGGAGTGAGAGGATCAGAAAGAATGCTTATGAGGCCACTGATCCAGGGATCCTTTCGTTGTTCCATCGTCATGTTGCGCAAAGCGGATGACGCAAGTGCAAGCTCGAGAGAAGAGAGGCAAACACCTTCATCCGATATGGGTGAGCGAGAAAGGGCGTCGGCGTCCGTGTGCTTACGACCAGATCTGTAAATAACGCGGATGTCGTATTCCTGAAGTTTGAGCGCCCAGCGAGCAAGTCGTCCGGAAGGGTCTTTAAGTGTGGATAGCCAACAAAGGGCGTGGTGGTCAGTGACGACGTCGAATGCGTGACCATACTGGTAGGGGCGAAATTTTCCAAGGGCCCAAATAATAGCTAAACACTCTTTCTCGGTCACGGAGTAGTTAGCCTCGGCTTTCGTCAAAGTACGGCTTGCGTAGGCGACGACATATTCATCAAACCCTGCCTTTCGTTGCGCGAGCACAGCGCCAAGTCCAACACCGCTGGCATCAGTATGAACCTCCGTGGGAGCGGCAGGATCGTAGTGGCGGAGGATGGGTGGTGAAGTCAGCAGGTGGCGTAATTTGGTGAATGCATCGTCGCATGCTGGTGACCAGGTGGAAAGGTCCTTGTCGCCGCTAAGAAGGTCCGTAAGGGGCGCACATATGGAAGCAAAATTTCTAATAAAGCGTCGGAAGTATGACGACAAGCCGACAAAACTTCTAAGTTCCTTCAAGTTTTTTGGCTTCGGAAAATCGGCGACTGCTCGAAGCTTGGCGGGGTCGGGAAGTATGCCGTCCCGCGATACGACGTGGCCAAGAATGGTGAGCTGCCGAGCACCAAAACGACACTTCTTGAGGTTGAGTTGAAGGCCGGCGTCGGTGAGACGTGTGAGGACGTGCTCGAGACGATTTAAATGGGTGTCGAAATCGGTGGAAAAGACAACTACGTCATCGAGGTAGCATAAACATGTGTTCCACTTGAGGCCTCGTAAAATAGCGTCCATCATTCTTTCAAAAGTGGCTGGAGCCTTACAAAGGCCGAAAGGCATAACGGTAAACTCGTATAACCCATCAGGTGTGACAAATGCTGTTTTCGGTCGGTCAGATGCTTCCATAGGAACTTGCCAGTATCCAGACCGTAAATCCAGCGAAGAGAAATATTCTGCTCCCTGCAAACAGTCAAGGGCGTCGTCTATTCGAGGTAACGGGTAAACGTCCTTGCGGGTGATCTTGGTTAAACGTCGATAATCCACACAGAACCGAATGGAGCCATCCTTCTTTTTAACAAGAACGACCGGTGACGCCCAGGGACTGTAAGAAGGCTGTACAATACCCCGCTGGAGCATGTCAGCAACCTGGTCGTCAATAACACGGCGCTCCGACGCTGAGACTCGGTAGGGGCGCTGCCGTAGAGGCGTATGGCTTCCTGTGTCAATCTTGTGAGATATGTTCGATGTGCGACTGAGGCCAGAAGCGTGGCTGTCAAAAGAAGTACGAAACTTTTGCAGCAAGTTCACTAACTGGCTTCGTTCTGACGAAGACGTTGCGACATCGATGGAGCGGTGGAAAGCGTCAAGGAGTGACTGGTCAACAACAGAGTCAGAAATGAGTGCGCTGAGGTCCGTAGAAAGTAAACTAGATGGAGCGTCAAAAATGTGACGGGCGTCGATCGGATACACGTGACCGAGACATTCACCATAGAATAAAGGTAAAGGCCCTTCTAGCGTATTGTACACGAGCGTCTTCGTGACGCCATGGTGGAGAGTAAGGAGAGCAATGGGCAGTGGAGAACATTTCCGTTGAATGAACAGGGCAGAGGGCGTAAATACAACATCACCGTCGGAAATAGCGTCACACGACACAGTCACCAGCAGAGAAGAGCGCGGTGGTACGGTGGTGTCGTCGGAAACAAACAGTTTATAACACGGCAGGGAGGCTTCGACAGCGTCAACATCAGGAAGTGCAGATAGCTCAAGTTCAGCGCGACAGCAGTCAATGACGACATTATTATTGGCAAGGAAGTCCCAGCCGAGTATCATGTCATGGGAACACGAGGGCAGCACTACGAATTCGACAATATACACAATCCCTTCGATGACGACTCGTGTGGTGCAGGCTGCGAGAGGTGTTACACTTTCTGCGTTAGCCGTTCTAAGAGAGAGGCCGGATAATGGCGTCAGAACTTTGCGGAGTTTGCGGCACAGGTTCATGGACAGGACGGATAGAGCGGCTCCGGTGTCAACAAGCGCCATGACGACGATACCATCGACTGACACTTCAATGACGTTAGCTGGACAGAGGCGAGGACTTGTGCATGGCGACGGGGACGCAGTTCGTGCCTCGGGAACTGCGGCCGTTAGTTTTCCTGGTCGGTGGGTCCGGAACGGCGACGCATAGGGGAAAGCGAACGTCGACGTGGAGATGGGGAGCGGCGGGTCGGGCCGTGTGGACGATCAGAAGGAAAGGAAGAGGAAGGAGGGCTTGAAGGCGTAGACGAAAACTGAGGGTCGAAAGAGGGCATTCGTCGAATGTTCTGGGCAGCCTGGCGACGACGACAATAACGTGCCACGTGGCCAACACCACCACAAGAAAAACATATGGGACGGTTGTCGTAGGTCCGCCATTGGTCGGAGTAGACTCCGACTTGCGGCTGGGGGGCAGAAAACTGCGGCCGAGGTGGTATCGGCATAGGCGGCGGTGAATAGGTCGGCGGTGAATAGGTCGGCGGTGAATAGGTCGGCGGCGAAAAGGGCGGCGGCGAATACATAGGCGCTGACTGGAAAGCAGGCTGTCGAGGTCGAGCAACGGCTTCGGCGTACGTGAGAGGTGCGGCGACTGGGGGAGGTTCACGGGCGGGAGGAAGAACTTGTGCGACCTGGTCTTGAATGAAGTCGCGGAGTGTAGACGGTGATCTGCGTGGTTGATCGGGTACACAGGACATCAAAGAGAGCTGACGAGCGACCTCAGCGCGGATGAACTCTTGGATCTTGGAGAGAAGAGGGGCATGGTCTTCTCCTATGCCAAGGGTGGAAAGGCTGGACGAAGAGTCGTCGAGCACCGAGGGACGTCGGGTGGAAATACGTTGCCTGCGCAACTCGTCAAAACTCTGGCATAACTCGGTCAGTTCTAGGACAGTGCGAGGACTCTTTGAAAGCAACATTTGGAAAGCGTCGTCCTCAATGCCCTTCATGATATGCTTGATCTTAAGCTCTTCGGACATTGACTCGTTCACTCGCTTGCAAAGGTCCAGAACGTCCTCAATATAGCTTGTGAAATTCTCACCAAGCTGCTGGGACCGAGTATGTAAGCGTTGTTCCGCACGGCGTTTGCGTACCTCAGGCCGCCCGAAAACTTGTGTGAGGCTCGTTTTGAAGGCCGACCATGTAGGGAGTTCCGCTTCGTGGTTTATAAACCACAGCTTGGCCACGTCCGACAGGTAGAAAGAGACGTAGGCCAACTTGGTGGTGTCATCCCATTTGTTGTGAGTACTCACTCGCTCGTACATTGAAATCCAGTCGTCAACGTCCTTGTCTTCTGTGCCTGAGAAGACAGGGGGATCTCGCAGACGCAGAGAACCGGCGCAGAGAACAGTAGGCGGTGCCGGTGGAGGAGTTGGAGCGGTGCTTGCGTCGGTAGGCATAACGGATGGTAAAGTGCGATTCCGAAGCTCCAGGGTGATCGAAACCCAGCAGAACCCACCACTTGTAACGGGGTTTATTTGCAGCGCAGAACGCAGAAAGCGAAGCAGTCAGCAGCGTCCGGCCAAGCGCAGCAAGCACGAGCTTATGCTGATGGCAATGCCCCTGATGCGCCGAGAAATGCCGCTGAGGCTCCTCTTCTTCACTACAATATGTTCATGAATCACCAAACTCTTCACCGGATACGACGTGTCTGCGTGGCTAGTGCACTCCACTTCCCCGGAAAGAGAAAGAAGAAACAGAAGTGCACGTTAGCCGAGTGAACTTCAACCATGATTTCTTCCCACGCTGCCGCTGGTAGTGCTGACGCCAGCAGTGTTGCTTGTGCAGCAAAATGAAGAAAATCACGGCGGCACAACAAGCTTGATCAACAGAGGCTTCCGATGCAGACAGTTTTTCTTACGTATTTTTCATTAATTCCGTTCTAGTATCTTTAAATGCCGGGGTGTTAGTGAACCAGAACGCGAAACTTCATGGCACTTAGAAAAAAAAAGGTTTAAGGGGAGAAAGTGAACGACGCTCCCAGCTTTTCTTGGGTGCTTGTGTCCCACCACGCCATCTCAACTTCGGCAACGAGCGCAAGGTGGGCGCTCACACACTAGAATGGAAACGATGTCCTTCTAGTTGAATAAATAAAATAATTGTAAGAGTGATGGAGTAGCGTAGGCCAAAAAATGAAAGGTTCCTACAAAGAATTTTAGAGGAAGTAGGAATCAAAAGGCACGCTCCTTTTTTCCCCGGCACCTTCGGTCCACTTTTCCGGCATGGTTAACTATTGGATGACTGCTTTCGTTTATTCCACGAACCGGAGACCCGCCTACTAGATGCCGTTTAACCCACCGATGCTCAAGGAGCCGTGTTTGAGAGGCGCGCCTTCGTGTCTTGGGAAAACGCCACGTCCAATTCGTGCTCCACTCGATTGTTCGCTCTTCTAAGGAAAAACTTTTTCCTCCAGCTCGCCGGTGCTTTTGGCCTTTTGTCTTGCGCTATAGTCCCGTTCCACTCCTTCGCGGCATTTCTGGTTCAAACTTTACTCCTTATGATTCTTGTCCCCTGCTTTATACGAATGTCCGTGTAACACGCTTACTTTTCTGTAGCTAAAGCCCTTTTGTCTTTAGCGTGACTAAAAAAAGGTGGCACGATCGGATCACGTGAACCGGAACGTGTACGTCACTCACTGCTCTTCTTTGTTTCTGACATTTTCCAGTCGCGGCTGATGGTGTTATTTTTTTTCCCCTGCAAGATGGGTTGAGGGTACAGGAAGGCCACCTATAAGTAAGCTTGCAATTGCGGCTGTCCCGCTTGCTATTCCGTCCCTTTATTGCTGCCCCCTGTCTTACACAATCATGCTTTGCGTACTTCGAAGTGACGTCCAAAAGTGGCCTTTTGTCTTTCTTTTCTGTTTAAGAACAGCGTGCAACTCGTCCGTAAACAAGGTCGAGTAGAGACAAGTGAACTGTTTCAACGTTTATTTTCAACGTTATTTAGCACGACGTAAGCGACAAAAAAATCAAAACAGCGAATAAAGAAACGATATGGGAATACACAACGCAAACGGCTAATTGTCCTCATGTCTTTGCTGGGGAACATTGTTTGAGTTTTCTCGGCAATGAAAACAAGCACCACGTCCACCTGCTGTCTTTTCTTTCAATCGTTCCGGTTGCTTGGATCCTGCTCTCGGCATGCCTAAATGTCCATATTTTCAAAGATCAAGTTTGTTTAGAACGTTTCGCGTTAGAGAGACAGCAATGGAATCATTTATTTATATTGCCCCCCCCCCTTCTCACTCGCTTTTAAATGCGAAGAATTTCTTAGCGAACTTCGGCGACTTTGAGCGCATCCATCTATCTATCTACCTATCTAGCCGCTTACGACATTTAGCTCTCCTGGCCGTTTGGATAATGGTATCGATACCAAACTTAATATGTCATAACATTACTGTAGGATGAGCATATTTTAGTAGTCATAACATGAAAATCGTGACATGTATGTAATGAATGACATGATTTACATCTTATGGTTTCGCTGCTCTTGCGGTGGTCGCGTTCACATGACATGTTACAAAACTGGTATGGTATGACATGATTGCATGGCGAACACAAGCGATAGACCCTAACGTGGAAATCATGACACGCACGTCATGTAAGTAATGAGTCATGACTACACGCCACGCTCATGACGCGCTCGCAGTCATCTCGGGAGCTTCACATATACCAAATTCGGCGTTAGGTGATGCGAATCGATGACGAAGGTATGCGATTAGTGCAAGCATGATAATCATGAGATGCGTGTCATGTGACATTATGACTACAATCCACACTCATGATGCCCTCGCAGCCGTTTCGATAGCTTCACATACACCAAATTTGGTATTAAGGGACGTGAATGGACGACAAAGGGATGTGACTGGTGCAAGCATGATAATCATGTGATGCGTATCATGTAACTGCATCACTACAGGCTACGCTCATAATGCGCTCGTGGCTGTCTCGCTAGTTTACATCTACCAAATTCAGTATTACGTGACGCGAACGAACGACATATGTAAGTGACATGTTCAAACATGATAATCATGACATGCGTGTCAATTAACCACATGACTACATGCCGCACTCATTATGCGCTCGGGGCCGTTTCGCTAGAATAATATATGCCAAATTTAGTATTACGTCACGTGAATGGATCACAAAGGTATGTGACTGGTGGAAACAGATGCGTGTCATGTAAGAAAACAACTACATGCCACACTCAAGGCGCAAATACACTTTGACGTGACCCGGTGCGCGTGTGCTCCAGCGTTCGTTTCGTCGCGTCATGCCGGCGATGCCACGCCAGGCGCCGATCTGCCTGGTATATACTCGCAGGAACGCGCCGCATCACGTTGCTTTGACGCATGCGCATTTGAGCAAACCCGGCGTCCCTTCGTCATAAAGCTTGCCAGACGCGGTGCATTCTGGGAAACGTCGTCGATGCGAAATGCAGCATGTCGCATTTCACACCGCTTGCCGCCGGGCTGCGCCGACAGACGTTGAGCCCCTGTGCCATGAATGCAATGAACTAGTATATACCATGAATAAACTCGAGGTGGTTAAAGGTGGGAAGTAGATACGAAACGCAAGCCGTAAGAAAGTAAAAGCCGAATCCTCCTGTCTCTCATTTCCCATTAGCAGCCATTGGCATGTACATTGAGCACTATCTGACAGGAAAAGGTTGCTACTTTATACACGATGGGCGTAACCTCCTTGGTTTTAGAAAGGTTTAGCGAGCGTTGGGCCGCAGTGCCATGAATACAGGGACTTAGTATATACCATGAACTCGAGATGGTTAAAGGTGGGAAATAGACCCGAAGCGCAAGCCGTTGAAAGTGTGCGTACGCCAGCTCTCGTTTAGTCCTTGGAATGTCCGCTGGATGGCGGTGCTTCTATATGGAGAATATATGATGAAAAGATGCAAAATAGTGGTACTTGGAGTGTTGAATAGATGGACGAACTGACACACAGACAGGCGCATGGATGGACGCATGAATGGACGCAGGGGCGGATGCATGGACGAACGCAGGGACGGAGGCACAAGCAGACGCACGCGCGGATGGGCGGATGGACGCATGGACGGTCACACAGTCGGATGCATGGATGGACGGAAGCAAGAACGAATGGACGGACGAATGCTTCGCCCCACTCTCCATCATTCACTCTGTGGATATGCTGCCATTTTTTTCAGTGTTCAACAACGCACAGAAGCAATCTCTCACCGGCGCCACCTGGGAGGTCAAAATGTAAGACTGGTTACACACTACGACTACTACTACGAGGGACGAACGGGTGCCGCTATAAGGAGCTTCGCCCCTAAAATAGCTCTGCGACACGCGCTTGCTTCACCTGGGTCATGGTGAAGGCTTGGTGTATCTCGGCCTTCCCCAATTGCACTCGCCCAACGAAAACGTGAGGCCGGCCAACAAAGATGACCCGACGCATGCTGCGTTTCACTCTAGCTTGGCAGTGGTGTTCAATAACGCTAAAATGCCGCGAGTAGGTGACCAAAGCTGCAATTCGGCGTCCGATGAGTGACGCTCTTCTGGTTGTCACACTGCTTTCTACGATTATGATTTCACTATGCACTATCACAGCAACCACACACATCTATGACGACAATAGTTTGTTTGTTCATTTATCAAATAATTTAGCCATCGGGAGGGAGATTTATCACTAAGTGTCAACGTGGATGCATCGACGTTAAACGATGCGATATATCTGTGAAGCACCATTAGACATCGTGCAGGCTGTCATATATCGACGTAGAATAGACATTACTACTTCTGTAAGGACATGTGTAACTTTCTGATAGGACCGGTTCACGCTAGCTACAAGCATGCCTCGCCATTTGACGTTCTCAGACAGCTGCGCGCGGCTGCTTCTATTGCGCACGTCTGCCGTTATTTGCCGTTTGAAGAATGGGTCCAAGACCCATTTTCCTGCCGTTTGCCGTTTTTCGAAGAGCGACGTGGCCAACCAGCGACGGAGGAGCGACATGACTGAGTTTCGTCCTCTGCTTTCGCCTCTCCGCTTCGTCTGCGTTTGCCGCGGGACACTTCGAGCTGCTTGCTGCTTACTCCGCGGTTTTCACTCGATGTGGTACGCGTTGTTCCCAGACTATGTTCCAGCAGCGAATGGAGCATTTCAGCCTGTTCGGTATCGAAAAAAATGGCAGCATATCCACGGAGTGAATGATGCAGAGTGGGGCGAAGACTTCGTCCGTCCATTTGTTCTTTCTTCCGTCCGTCCATGCATCCGTCAGTCTGACCATCCATGCGTCCATCAGCCCGTCCGTGCGTGCGTCTGTTCGTGCATCCGTCCCTGCGTTCGTCCATGCAGCCGCCCCTGCATCCGTTCATGCGTCCATCCATGCATCTGTCTATGTGTCCGTTCGTCCATCTATTCAACACTCCAAGTACCACCATGTCGCATCTTTTCATCGTATATTCCCCATACAGAAGCACCGCCATCCAGCGGACATTCCAAGGACTAAACGAGAGGTGGCGCACGCACACTTTCTTACGGCTTGCGCTTCGGGTCCACTTCCCACCTTTAACCACCTCGAGTTCATGGTATATACTTGTTCACTGTATTCATGGCTATGCGGCCCAACGCTCGCTAAACTTTTCGAAAACCAAAAAGGTTACTCCCAGCGAGTATGACGTAGCAAACTTTTTCAGTCAGATAGTGTTCAATGTACATGCCAATGGCTGCTAATGGAAAATGAGAGGCGGAGAATTCGGCTTTTACTTTCTTACGGCTTGCGCTTCGTATCTACTTCCCGTTTTTAACCACCTCGAGTCCATTCATGGTATACAGAAGTTCATTGTATACATGGCACTGCGGCTCAACGCTCGCTAAACCTTTCTAAAGCTAAGGAGGTTACACCCAGCGAGTATAACGTAGCAACCCTTTCTTGTCAGATAGTGCTCATTGTACATGCCAATGGCTGCTAATGGTGATCGCAGCCTGCGCATTAACTAAAAGCCGAATGCTCCTGTCTCTCATTCCCCATTAGCAGCCATTGACATGTATATTGAGCACTATTTTTTGTTGTTCAACAACGCACAGAAGAAGTCTCTCACCGGCACCACCTTGGAGGTCAAAATGTTATACTTGTTACATACTACGGGAGACGAACGGGTGCCGTTATAAGGATTTTCGCCCCTAAAAACCGCACAGCAATTCAAAATGGCGTCTTCCAAAGCAAGCGTTTGGACAAGTGGCGCCAGCTATCCAGCATTAGCGACAACAAACAAACGCGTTATGTATGCCTTCCAAAACTTGGGAAGGTTTGCTTAAGCGTAATATTTGAGTATGGCTCTCAAAACTTGTGCTGAATTGATTCGAGTACTGTGTTGTCGAATCTAAAGGACACAAGTCTAAATCAAATGAATGCATCAGTTCGGAGCTTACAATCTACAGAGTGCACGGCGGCCGCTTGATGGATTCGAGGTGCTCGACAACAGAATTAGGAAGGGCGGTCATGTTTTGTTAGAGGCTGTAATGACTCACCGGTGAAGCTTGGCGTTCACCTAAAACAGCTCGCCTGCGGACGGTGCCAGTCGACGGTCTACGGCACCGCGCCGTCAGGGCATGGTTGCCGCTTGTCAAAATTTATGCTTCAGCACACACCCTCTAATCAAATCTTTCAAAACTAATAATAATAATAATAATAATAATAATAATACCATCTGGGGTTTTACGTCCTTTAGCCACGCTATGACTATGAGGAGACACCGTTGTGGAGGGCTACGGATATTTCAATCGTTTGGCGTTCTTCAACACGTACTCACATGGCGCAGTATACACGGGATTCTACCCTTTCGCCTCCATCGAAATTTGACTGCCATGGCTGACATCGAACCCGCGAGCTTCAGGTTAGCAGTCGAGCCCAGTTCCCACTGTTCATCTGTGGCGAGCAAGACAAACAAAAGCCACTCTGCATCAACAGCGACATCGCTTGGTCATTTCTATGCTTCAGACAATATACAACGTTACGTCGTCAGACAGTATCATGGGTCCTTCTTCAAGACAAGCGCAAGGCCTGCACATGGCGACCAACGCAATCATTTTACATATTGTTGCTAACCGCGAGCTGATTATCTTCACTTATGCTGAATATCTCCACTGCATCGAATATTTTTGCAGCAAGTCTGTGCTGTGATAGGGGCGATGCTGAAAGCATGATAACAAAAACCCTAGCCTCTTTTGTTATAAGGGCTGTGAAAGAACGTTATAAGAGTCTCCTCATGAATATTATTTCGATCACTTTTGCAAACGTTTTTACGATTTCATAGGAAACATTGCTGAACGCTAAGTCATTTCGACTAAAGAGGCTTTATCATGGCCACGGCGTACCTTAAACCAGCGTCACACAGGCAGTTTCGATCACAATTAGGATTGATCAAAATCAAATCTATCATTGCAGTCATCAAGGTTGCTGTTGTATAATTCAATGTAATTCTGATCCAGTTTGACCCAGACGTCAGCCGAATTGCGATCAGAGTAATCGATCACGAAGAGCAGATGATTGTTTTGCCCTTTTAGGCCGCATCACGAATTTTATCTGTGTCCCACAGGTGCCTTATGATCGCGACCAGACCTGATTTCAATGGAGTTTTTGAATCCTCATCGAGAATAGGCACTGCTATAGCGCAAGCGAAATTTCAACGAGTCGGATGCAAACGTCATCCAAATTGCGATGCACAGCTTGATTTCATCGCGATACCGATCGGGCCTAATCGCTGAGCGTGCGGCAGCAACTGTTCTCGACTGTGTTTGATCGGTATTGACCCGAAACTTGATCGAAGTTTCCCTTGAGACACTGGTATACATGTAACCATACATCACAACATCATTTCGATCGAGCCCGATCTGGAGCGCCCATGATCGCCAAGAAAATGACCCATGTGACGTCGTAAAATACACCTATAAGCTGGTCGTGACGGCATACCAGATAACGGGCAACAGTAAAAAGACAAAAGGCTGGAATCAGGAATAAGCAGCATTGTTTAGGGCCCTTGTTCCAGTCCTCGACGTCGTGCCTAATGGGACGACCATCCGATGCTTCATACCTGCGCCACTAGCTATGCCGCTATGCAAGGCCAGAAGCATAGTTACACAGTGAAGATCGTTCGTTCATGACAACGTTTAGTGCTTGCAGCAACTTTTCATTGTACACTGCATTGCCGCTGCAGTCAAAACCTAAAAATCAGTTGGATCTCACCCACACCGTCACAAAGCTCGGGACGGCGTTAAGCTCTCCCATAGTAGAGTACCCTGTGCTCTAAATCGTTACCTCCATTTTCTAACCCCCCCCCCCCTTACACAAACAAGTTATTTTCGCTGTATATAACAGCTTGCACTGTATCTACACATGATCATCATTGTCCACCTTTCTGTGCGCACATAAGCTATGTAAGACATACCTGGAAATAAAATTCTCTTGAACTAGTTAGGGACGGCCTTCAGTTCTCCCATAGTAGAGAAACCTGTACTCTGAATTGTTACCCACTTTTTTTCTACTCCCCCCCCCCCTCACACACACACGGAGAGCCTTCGGCAAGGCTACCTATGTTTCACACTCATCAAGTGTGAGGCCCACGGGACCCCTTTATGCTCCCATAGTAGAGTACCAAGTGCTCCAAATCGTTAACCATTTGTTCTAAACACTCGAAGGTCCTTTGAGATCTGCTTTGGACTTCAGCCTTAGGACGGCCTAGTGCTCTCCCATAGTAGAGTACCAAGTACTCTCAATCGTTCACCAGTTTCTTAAACACAAGGGACGGCTTTCCGCTCTTCCATGGTAGAGTACCAAGTACTCTAAACCTCTAAACCATTAACCACTCTTTCTAAACACGCAAACTAGTACAGTAATAGATTTTTCTTTCGTGCAGGGGAGAGCTTAGATGCTCTTCCATAGAAGAGTTCGGCGAGTTACATATAAATCATCAAACGTTCTGTTCTAAACACATCCTGTAGTAGAGTACATCGCATTCTAAACCGTCGTACATATATCGTAAACACACACAGGTCGTATCTCTCATCGTGAGGAGAAGGCAGGGTCTCGCAACAGGGGCGAATGAATATACAAATTAATAGTTAGAAATTCGGGTTAAACCAGGCAAGAAGAGGGGGGGGGAGGCTTTGAGGATAGCAGACGTTTCTGAGAAAAGATGGCGTATCAGCCGACTCTTTGCGCCATACACTCCAGTTCTTTCTCAGCTGGGCTCACATAATACCAAGAGAGTCAAGTAAAATCAATGTAATAAGTAATCGTAATAATTCTGAATGTCTATGGAAGGCAAAGTTGAATATTGAGAAATACTGTGCGCTGCCAAGAAACAACGCAGTTCCACGCAATGCACATATTCTTTATTGAAACAAAAGTAGGCGTGTGGTGTGTGGAAGAGGCAGCTTTCAAAGTTACCTCGTAACTCCGTAATGCAAGACGGCCAGCATTTGTACCTTGAAATACCAAGCGCCGATTTCATAGGCTGCAGAGATTGCGCACAGCGAAGTGAAATAACGAAGCTTTTTCGACATGCCTGAATTGTACAACTAGGGCATCGTTTTAAAAATTATATAGGCTATTATAATGAGCTTTTCTGAAGAATTTTGAGTCATCTTCCCTGGAATTCGCCATGTCCTTCCACTAGATACAATAACCATAATGACGGCCATGGTAGATGTAACACACATTTTTCTGACGGGACGAAGAAGCTGTGCATAGCCATTTCGTCAGCACAGCACCTACAGTCATGGCACAGACCTCCTTGCATGGCTCGTAAATATTGAATGGAAGACATTGACTTGACGTGGTCCATGTGAATTATTTACCCATCTTCCAGCATGCATGAGGTCACACCCCTCGTGCTAAAATGCCCTTAATTTTCCTCGTAAATTCTGGTATAAAACAGTTTTATGATGAAAAACAAAACAAAAAAGTAGTGGTCCGTCTGGTCAAGACCAAAGAGAGCACAAGAGAAAGCATTTTCTCTCGCAGGACACTTTTTACAGTACTTTGCCGTTAGTGAGTTGATTTGATTGTCACTTTCGATAAAAAAAGGTTTTGATGAAAACGCAGCTCAATTCTCCGCGATGTCTATAACAGCGCCACCGTGCATTGGTGCCCATCGCGTTATCGTGATGCGCTCTGTTTGCACGACGAAAGCGCTCATCTCGAAAAAAGACCTTCGGTCATTCAGGCAATTAATTCCCAGACATTGTCACGGCAGTTAAGACACCCTAGAGGGGTCATCATCCAGGACATTGTTGATGGCACCGTGAACTTTTACCGCCTGGCGTGCCAACGCTCCTCGCATATTCCACAACTATCCGCAGGTTTCGTAACCGCAAGCTGCGTCCCCCTCAAGAGAAAAAAAAAATATAGCAGTTTCTTGTACAGGCCCGTGGTACCACTCTAAAGAAAAAGGCTGAATAACTTTTGTACCAAGGATAATTGTTTGAGAAACAGCTGTTTAATTGATGAAAATGTAGGAGATGCGGAGTCGTGAGAGTGTGTTGTGAACGTGGCGCTTCCATAACAGGAAAGTTTTAATGCCTAAAAATACTCATCAGTAGCCCATGAAGAACCTGTACAATGATAAAGAGCCCTACTAAATTCGTTGGTATGCCATTCCAATAAGTCTATGCGAAACGCAGGCACATTAGCCCCGTATTTTGTGGCAATTCAGAGGAAAAAATATTAAGAAGACACGCACATTTCCTTATTGCGTCTCGTTATTTATCTCAAGCTTTAATATTCTCTTGAAGTGTGCTCAGATTTGGGTGCACGTTAAAGAACCCCAGGTGGTCGAAATTTCCGAAGCCCTCCACTACGCCATCTCTCATAATCATATGGTGGTTTTGGGACGTTAAACCCCACATATCAATCAATATTCTCTTGAAGCAACAAATAACATAAACTACGCATGTCGTGTTAAATCGTTTTCGCCATGCCAAGTGCCACTGTTGGCGACGTAAGAGCACAGTCGTCTACGTAAAGGACGAATGTCACTGCACTACCGTGTCCGTAGGGCAATTCATACGTGCGCGTCAGGCCCTCAATCTCTAGGTGCGCACCCGTGAAAGGAAGGGGGAGCAGCGTTCATCTTAAAGTCTGACCCTTTTCCGTGGCGCGTAGCGTTGCAAATTTTGACAAACGCGATCGTGAACGCCCCATCTACGCATTGCGCTTGTCAGCTCAAAATTATCTAACCTGGTGAGTGGCCCTTTAATGGAGGAATTTCGCCTACTGCAGGATACGACGTCGAAAGCTGGCAATGTACATAGGAAGAATGGAAAGTATATGAAGATAGCGAACCAATGAATATCTGGCACGCAGATGAATTTGTACCAAGGCCGCCATGAAGTTGGAGAAGGGGCAGTTTTGCTCGTTTGCTTCGAGTTTCGGAAAGAAGCTCCCTCCTGCCCCAAAGCGCAAGACAAGTAGGTGGACTTAGAGGGAGATAAAACAAAGAAATTTCGAAACCTATTACAGTCCCGGCCACCGTTTGGAAGCGCGCAAAACACAGATGTAGCAATCTGGAGCTCGTGCTTCGAAGTCACTACCATAGCGTAAGCCCTCCTATGCTCTTGAATTTGCATGTACATCGTTATGTGTATCATTTGCGCTCCATTTCCCGAAATCATTTCCCGACGAGGACGCTTTATGGTACGGAAAGCGGAATATGTGCAGTCTTTCGCGTATTACTTCCCCTTACCATGAGCGATAGGCCTGGACAGAAACCCTCTTTTCTAAGGTTCCTGCGCAATACATAGGCACTTCTTACGCCTCTTACGTATCGTCAACAAAGAACACGTTTGCTGTCGACGTGTCACACAAAAAACTGTCACTAGGTGATGAAGCCAAGGTGCAATTCGCCAGCACTGAATGCCTCAAAAATTTATACTTTGTTCAATGCACTCGCCTAGTACGAACCGAAAGAAAAGCAGCTGCTTTCTTCATTTCTATCACAGCCAGTTTTTGCGCACCATAGCTAGTGCACATAAAATATGAATTTGGACAAAGTATAGAGAAAATGTAAAGAAAACATGAACAGTTGTAGCTAAAATGAGGCGTTTTAGAGTGGCACTCTTTTATAAAATAGGAGAGCAGTCACGACACGTCAAGTGGTAATGGCGGAACCAGTCTGAGTACCCCGCCAACCAAACGTCGTCTTCTTCACCGACTGAGTCATACCCCCTGCCTTTCTGAGTAGCACTCATCTTCTTCACTACGTTTTCCTCCCCTCCGGAAAAGAGCCATCCTGGCGACTCATGGGCAGGATACAATAGAGGGATCGTAATACGGTTTTAGGCGGTCTATGTGGACGGTCTCACGTCCACGGCGCCATTGATCATGGGGCTGCTCTAGCGGCTTGACGATGTAATTGACAAGTGAAGTTTGCTTAACCACACGGTAAGGACCGTCATACTTCTACGTCAGTTTCGTTGAGAGACCAGGGCTGGTTAAAGGAATGCGAAGCGAGACAAGGTCATCTGATGCATAAGAAGCCGGAGGCGTCGGGCTATCGCGGTGGTGTTTCTGGCGTTGCTGTTCAGCACTTGTGAAGGAGCGGGCAAGCTGACGACACTCCTCCGCGTATTGAGCAGCTTGTGACATCGTCGTCGACTCAGCAACATCCGGGTGGTAAGGATAGTGTCTAGCGTGCAACAGGGCTCGCGACCATAAAGGAGCAAGTATGGAGAGAAACCAGTGGTGGTCTGGACAGCAGTATTATGCACGTATGTTACAAAAGGGAGAATACTGTCCCAGTTGGTGTGATCGGTTGTGACGTACATTGACAGCATAGCTCCTAATGTACGGTTGAATCGTTCTGTAATGCCATTAGTTTGAGGATGATACGCGGTGGTGGTGCGATGAATGACTTGGCATTCCTTGAGAAGCGATTCAACAGCGTCCGACAAAAACACACGCCCTCGGTCACTCAGGAGTTCGCGCGGTGCACCGTGACGTAAACTGATCTGATGCAATATGAGACGACCGACGTCACTGGCTGACGCAGAAGAGAGTGGTGAAGTTTCTGCGTAGCGCGTAAGGTGATCGATAGCGACGATTACCCAGCGGTTTACAGCTGGTGTAATCGGAAGAGGTCCATAGAGATCGATACCAACACGGTCAAACGGTCGGGCAGGACAAGGTAAGGGTTGCAGTGGAGCTGGAGAACTTGGAGTGGGATTCTTCCGGCGTTGGCAAGCGAGACAGGAACGTACGTAGCGACGAACGAAGATATACATTCCACGCCACTAGTAGCGGTGGGACAAGCGGGTGTAGGTTTTTAACACTCCAGCATGGGCGCATTGTAGGTCGGCGTGAAAGGAGGCGCATATGTCTGAGCGGAGACGACAGGGAATGACTAGGAGCCATTGGCGTCCTTCGGAGAGATAATTCCGTCCGTATAGCAAACCATCTCTCATAACGAAGTTCTGTATTTGACGGCGCATACCTTTAGGGATATTTTGTGAGGGAGCTCGACTCAACAAGTTGATAAGTGAAGTGATCCAAGGATCTTTTCGTTGCTCCTGTAGCATCTCGCTGACACTAAGTGCAGATACGTCGGGGGCAGGCGAAGACGGCGACTTGTCACTACATCGTAGAGGTGATCGGGACAAAGCGTCTGCGTCGAAATGTTTTCGGCCAGATCGGTAAACGACGTGAATGTCGTACTCTTGTAGCCGAAGCGCCCAACGGGCGAGCCAGCTGGTGGGATCCTTTAACGAGGAGAGCCAACATAATGCGTGATTATCTGTAACCACGCTGAATGGGCGCCCGTAAAGATAGGGTCGAAACTTGCCCATGGCCCATATGATGGCTGGACACTTTTTCAGTGACTGAATAGTTGGCTTCTGCTTTTGTGAGTGCATGGCTGGCGTAAGAGACGACGTACTCATCAAATCCAGGTTTACGCTGGGCGAGCACAGCACCGAGGCCAACTGTATTTCCGTCGAGGCAAGAGGATCAAAATGTCGCAGTATATGAGGTGACGTAAGAAGGTGCCGGAGTGTTGCAAATGCATCATCACACCAACTAGAAAGGTCGTTGTTGCCGGTAAGAAGGTCAGTCAAGGGAGATATTATTACGAGGCAGTGGGCATGGCTCTACCGTCGTGGACAACAGTTCGATGAAAAAGAAGTGGACTCGCCGCGCGAGAGACTGGCAGCTCTGAAGCGTCACTTTGGCATGTAAATATAGGAAATACGCTCATTCCTCTCTTCCGTGTGTTTGCGAGCTCCGTAACAAATTGGTGGGAGTGCTGGGTAACGAAGCGCCATACAACGGAGCTCCGCAGTGGTCGTCAAATCGGAGTTTCCGTGATGGAACACGGGACTGATCCCACGGCCACCTCTCCATCGGCTTCGGCGACGCCCGCACCATCCACGGCAACGCCTCCACTGGCCCCACCCCCACCCACGTACGTGCTGACGCATCCGAAGCATCCTGGAACGTTCTGCGGTACGGACCAAGTTGATGTCGACGACTGGATAGCCGACTACGAACGCACCAGTGCTCTCAACCGGTATGATCCGACTCTTATGCTGGCCAATGTGCTGTTTTACCTGAAAGGCACGGCCAAAGTCTGGTACGAGAACCATGAGGAGGAGATCGGCAGTTGGGACACCTTCAAGGAAAAGCTTCGCGACTTATTTGGGAAGCCCATCGGTCGAAAGGCGGCTGCAAAGAAGGAGTTGTCTATACGTGCTCAGACGTCCACAGAGCCGTATATCTCATATATACAGGACGTGCTGGCTCTATGTCGTAAAGTTGACAACGACATGTCGGAGTCTGACAAGGTTGGCCACGTCCTCAAGGGCATAGCGGACGACGCGTTCAACCTGCTAATGTGCCGGAACTGTGCGACCGTCGACGAAATTATTGAGCAATGCCGGCGTTTTGAACTGGCCAAAAGCAGGCGGATTTCAAGATCATTTACTCGACTGCCGAACACCGCAGCGACGTCCTCCTGCGAAGATGGACTGTCCTCCCATCGGCAGTCTTCACCAGCGTCTGAAATTACGCGAATTGTCCGGCGGGAAATCGAAGCAATTACACCTACTCTTCCCGCCAACGGCCACGTCGATTTGCAAGTACCTCAGGTTTGCTTGGTACAGTCGATTGTGCGGGAAGAACTGAGCAATTTGGGCTTCGATGTCTGCGCCGTTGCTCAGTCTCGACCAATTGGCTTCCGTTCAAGGTCGCCGCCTCGCCCCAGGTCACCACCCCAAGAAAGGTCTTATCCACGCTCTCGCAATCCGGCCGAATGGAGAACTGCGGATGATCGGCCGATCTGCTTTAACTGCCGCCGCATAGGTCACGTCGCACGGTATTGCCACAACCATTGGTCTTCGTCCCGAAACCAGTATAACACTGCTCGCCGCACCGATAGCTACCGTCGTTTCCAACCTCCTGAGCCGATCGCCGACAACTACCGCCGGCCTCTGCCCGTCGATTCCTACGCCTGCGATGCCCCTGATACGCAGCACAGCCGCTCACCGTCGCCTCGACGTCACCAGTCTCGTTCGCCGCCAGGACGTCGCCCGTCGTCCCCTTCTCCTCTACGACGACGCCCGACCTCCCCGCTCAATTCTCACCAGGGAAACTAAGCGGTGCAGCTCTTGGAGGTGAAGCTGCATCCTCGGTACCGACCTCAAATCCTCTCCTTGTACTGCCGACACGACGAAATTTGATCGACGTCGACGTTGACGGCCTGACTGTTTCTGCACTTGTTGATACTGGGGCGCATATTTCTGTGATGAGTGCCCGACTTCGTCGCCGCCTGAAGAAAGTGCTCACACCGGCTGCCCCTGGCGTTATTCGTGTCGCCGACGGAAGAAGTCTTGCCATCACAGGAATGTGCACAGCACGCATCACTATCGCCGATCACCCCACATCTGTTCTCTTTGCAGTTATTGAGCAGTGCCCAAATGACCTAATTCTTGGTTTAGATTTCTTGTCCACCCATGCTGCTCTCATCGACTGTGCAACCGGCGTTCTTCAACTTGAACTGCCTCGACTTGGACCTGTGCCGTCCTCACCGTCACACCGCTTGTGCGCTGTTGATTATGTTCGGCTGTCACCGCAAGCCACCACGTGTGTTGCCTTAACGATATCACCAGCTCTTCCTGACGGTGACTACATAGTGTCTCCATTGGTGGATGTGCTCTTGGCTCGAAGTGTTGCTGTGCCGCATACAATCGTGACTATTGTGGACAACTACGTTCAGCTTCCGCTCCTTAACTTCAGTAGTTCGACCCAAGTTCTCCCGCAAGGCATTTCGTTAGCCCACGTTTCCCCACTTGATGCATGTAGCATCGTGGCATTGGACCCTGAAGACTGTTCGTCCCCTACTGCAGCCAGCCGAGCAAACGCACCTAGCGACGAAATCACGATGATGATCGCCCCTGATCTTCTGCCCTGTCAGTTGGCGCAACTTCACCACGTTCTGACTACCTACCGAGATATTTTCGACTTCGATGACCGCCCTTTAGGGCAAACGTCCTTCGTGCGTCATCAAATACATACCGGCGATGCTAATCCTGTTAGACGGCGACCGTATCGTGTTTCCCAGTCCGAACGCCAGGTCATACAACGAGAAGTCGAGAAAATGCTCTCCAAAGGAGTCATAGAGGCCTCTTCAAGTCCATGGGCGTCACCTGTTGTTTTAGTGAAAAAGAAGGATGGCAGCTGGAGATTTTGCGTTGACTACCGTGCCTTGAACAAGATAACCCGCAAAGACGTATATCCGCTGCCACGAATCGACGACGCCCTTGATTGCCTTCATGGCGCGCGATACTTCTCATCTATTGATCTGCGTTCGGGCTACTGGCAAATTTCTGTCGACGACTTAGACCGAGAAAAGACTGCCTTCATCACACCGGACGGCCTTTATCAGTTCAAGGTTATGCCTTTTGGGCTGTGCAACGCCCCGGCAACGTTCGAACGCATGATGGACTCTCTTCTTCGTGGTTATAAATGGTCCATCTGTCTTTGCTACCTCGACGATGTGATTGTTTTTTCCCCAACATTTGAAACTCACTTAACTCGTTTGTCGACCATTTTAGCCGTTTTTCGTCGAGCAGGACTCCAGCTGAACTCGAAAAAGTGCAATTTCGGCCGACAACAAATCACGATCCTTGGTCATCTTGTAAGTGCTGCTGGCGTCCGACCTGACCCTGACAAGATTAGCGCTGTCAAGAATTTCCCTCTGCCTTCTTCAACCAAAGATGTTCGGAGTTTTGTGGGCTTATGCTCGTACTTCCGCCGCTTTATACGAGATTTCGCTACAATTGCACGACCACTAACTGATCTTCTCAAAAAGAACGTGCCCTTCTCGTGGGGCCAAGACCAAGCAGCTGCGTTTTCCACGCTGATCGACCTGCTCATTTCACCACCAATACTGGCTCACTTTGACCCGTCTGCGACGACTGAAGTACGCACAGACGCCAGTGCTCACGGAATCGGCGCCGTCCTCGCTCAACACCAGGGAGGCCAAACGCGTGTTATTGCGTATGCCAGCCGCCTTCTCTCCACATCTGAGCGAAACTATTCGATAACAGAGCGCGAGTGTCTTGCGTTGGTCTGGGCTGTAGCGAAATTTCGCCCCTACTTGTATGGCCGCGAGTTTTCAGTTATTACGGACCACCACGCTCTGTGTTGGCTGTCGTCGCTCAAGGACCCAACTGGTCGCCTAGGTCGCTGGGCTCTACGTCTCCAGGAGTATAACTTCGACGTAATTTATAAGTCGGGCAGGTTGCACCAAGATGCTGATTGTCTCTCGCGTTATCCGGTGGACCCTGCTAGCCTCGCTGTCCATGAAGGCGATTCTTGTGTGCTCGCCATATCTGATTTGCACGACATCGGCACAGAGCAGCGCCGGGACGCAACCCTCAAGAAGGTCATTCAGCGAGTATCTTCAGGACATTCCGACCCTTCTCTCCGTCAATATGTCCTTCGCAACGACATTCTGTATCGTCGCAACATGAAGTCTGATGGCCCGGAATATTTGTTAGTTATTCCCCAACATATGCGTGCCACTATTCTTCAACATCTGCATGACGCACCGACGGCGGGACACCTGGGTTTTTCACGCACCTATCACCGCGTGCGGCAACGGTTCTTTTGGCCTGGCATGTATAAATTTGTGCGCCGTTATGTCGCTGCTTGCGAGCGCTGCCAGCGTCGGAAACGTCCTGCTCTCCGTCCGGCTGGCCTGCTCCAACCTATCGACATTCCCCCGGAACCATTCTTCCGCATCGGCCTCGACTTGCTCGGACCTTTCCCGACGTCCGTGTCAGGCAACAAGTGGATCGCTGTCGCAACCGACTATGCGACCAGATACGCGATAACTCGTGCATTGCCAACTAGCTGCGCTACAGACGTCGCAGACTTTCTCCTAAATGACGTCATTCTGCGGCATGGAGCTCCGCGCCAGCTTTTGACGGATCGGGGCCGCTGCTTCCTCGCAAAAGTTATCGACGAAATCCTCCGGAGCTGCTCTACCGAACATCACCTTACTACTGCCTACCATCCCCAGACTAACGGTCTCACGGAGCGTCTCAACCGAACTCTTACAGACATGTTGTCTATGTACGTCTCTGCTGACCACCGTGACTGGGACGCAATGCTCCCCTACGTTACATTTGCATATAATTCGTCAAGACATGACACCGCCGGCTACTCTCCATTCTTTCTTTTGTACGGCTGCAACCCTGCGTTGCCATTCGACACACTCCTTCCTTCTGCTACTATCCAACCAACGGTGTATGCGCAGGACGCTGCTTCTCGAGCCCGCGTCGCTCGCCAAATCGCGCACACTCGGCTCAGTGCTTCTCAGGCCGCACAAAAAGTCCGCTACGATGACTCGCACCGCGACGTTGACTACCCTGATGACTCTCTTGTCCTACTCTGGACGCCGTATCGACGTGAAGGTTTGTGCGAGAAGCTCCTCCCACGATACACAGGACCCTACAAAGTTCTCCGCAAGGTCACCGACGTCGACTACCTCATCACTCCCGTTCAACCGCACTCATCCTCTGCTACACCATCTACTGATGTTGTTCATGTGTCGCGCCTAAAGCCCTACTATACTGCCAGTCCTGATTGACTTAGGGGCGCCGTGACGGCGCTTTGTTCGCCGGGGGTGATATTACGAGGCAGTGGGCATGGCTCTACCGTCGTGGACAACAGTTCGATGAA
Source organism: Rhipicephalus microplus (assembly GCF_043290135.1). Lineage (NCBI taxonomy): Eukaryota > Metazoa > Arthropoda > Arachnida > Ixodida > Ixodidae > Rhipicephalus > Rhipicephalus microplus. The sequence goes on from NC_134700.1 coordinate 205,248,506, forward strand.
AAAGAAGTGGACTCGCCGCGCGAGAGACTGGCAGCTCTGAAGCGTCACTTTGGCATGTAAATATAGGAAATACGCTCATTCCTCTCTTCCGTGTGTTTGCGAGCTCCGTAACAATATGATGGAGGCGACGTTGCGAATAAAATGACGAAAATATGAACATAAACCAAGGAAGCTGCGAAGTTCATTTAAGGTCTTCAGCTTAGGAAATTCGGCAACTGCACGGAGTTTCGTCGGATGCGGAAGAATGCCATCTCAAGATACAACATGATCCAAAATTAGGAGTTTTCGAGCGCCGAAATAGCACTTCTTCAAGTTGAGCTGTAGACCGGCGGAGGTGAGGCAAGTAAGCACTAACTCGAGCCGCTGAAGATGCGTTGAAAAGTCCCTCGAAAATATCACGACATCGTCTAAATAACACAGACATGTCTGCCATTCAGGCCACGGAGGATGTTGTCGATCATGCGCTCGAAAGTGGCAGGCGCATTGCAGAGCCCGAATGGCATGACGTTAAATTCGTATAAGCCATCAGGGGTAACAAAAGCCGTCTTGAGGCGATCAGCCTCAGCCATGGGAACCTGCCAATAACCTGACGCAGATCTAGGGGCGAGAAGAACTCCGCGCCTTGTAAGCAGTCAAGGGCATCGTCTATGCGAGGTAGCGGGTAAACATCTTTGCGCGTGATCTTATTCAACCGGCGGTATCGACGCAGAATCTTATTGAGCCATCTTTTTTCTTGACTAGAACAACTGGGGATGCCCACGGGCTGTCAGAGGGCTCAATAACACCTCGCTTCAACATGTCGTCAACTTGTTCCGCGATTATGCGACGCTCAGATGCCGATACCCGATACGGACGCTGACGTAAATGAGCGTGAAGGCCAGTGTCTACTTCACGAGATAGTGTGGAAGCACGGCCCAAAGTCAGCTGCTGGTGGTCGAAGCCGGCGCGGAAGCGCTCGAGGAGGGCGATGATGTCGGGGCGCTGCTGGGCCGTAAGGTTGGTGTCGATGCAGCGCGAAATTGCGCCGGTGAATGATGGGGAAGAGGATGACGCGCAGCAATCAACAGCGTCAATAGGTAGCGTAGTCAAGTGGTCACTACACGTGCACTCGAGGGATCAATGTCATCGGCAAAGCCCAAGCACTCTCCGCACAGTAACTTGGAACGCGAGGGAAACGGATTTTAAACATAAATTGCGCTTGATGCATCGTGAACATTCAGAACGGCGAAAGGAATCAGGAAGCACTTGCGGCGAACAGCGCTTTCAGAAGGCGTAGAAAGAACAGTTGAGCCACTATAGACGTGACAGGAAAGCGGAACTAGGGCGGATGAGAACAGAGGTATCGAAGTGTCGGTGGCAACGAAAACTTTTGCAGGTGAAAGGGACGAGTCGAGTGAAGCAGCGTCGCATAACCGCGAGAACTCTACTTCGACGCGAGCACAGTCGATGACGGCATGATGAGTGCAGAGAAAGTCCCAGCCTAATATAATGTCATGGGAACACTGCGGGAGCACTACAAACTCGACGACATAAATATCGTCAGCAATAGCGACACGTGCTGTGCATGCAGCAAAAGAGCGAATTCATTGCTCGCTCGCAGTGCTCAAAACGAAGTCGTGAAGAGGCATTGTGACTTTTTTTAGTCGACGGCAAAGTTTTTCAGTCATTACAGACACTGCGGCGCCAGTATCGATCAATGCAAAAACAGGTATACCCTCAACGGAGACAGCAACGACGTTGGACGGCGAAAAACAAGGTCTTGTGGAGTTCGAAAGATCCGCAGTTCTTGCCCCCGGAACTGTGGCTCCTAGTTTTCCTGGGCGACAGGGCTAGGTCGACGTAGCATAGGGGAAAGGGAACGGCGTTGAGGTGAAGGCGACTGGTGTCTGTTGAAGTTCCGGCGAGGTGCAAATGTCTCCATGGTCGCAGTCTCGCCAGATACAGCAGGCTCTGGCCATTGTGGGAAATTATAATTGTTGGGCCTGACGTCGTCACGCAGAAAAAACTCACGTCGTCGACAAAATTGTGCCACGTGACCCGCAATTCCACCGGCGAAGCATATGGGGTGGTTATCTAAAGTGCGCCAAGGGTTCTGAGGTGGTGGTCGAGAGAAAGGACGGGCAGCCTGGTACATAGGCTCAGTGGGTACGACAAAGGGGCGCGTGGACGTAGGCGTTCGCGACAAAGAAACGTGGCCGTTCGCGACGGGCGGACGTCGGGTTCCGTTCAGTACTTCGGCATAGGTCAATGGAGCAGCCACAGGTGGTGCGTAAGCTGTTAGTAGCGCCTCGGACACTTGGTCCTGAATGACTCGCTGTATTGATGGCGCTAAAGTAGATCGGGCACCTTCAAAGGTATAAGGCACGAGGGACAACTGGCGTGCGACCTCCTCTCGTACAAATTGCTTGATCTCGAGAAGCAAAGTGGTGTGCTCTATAGCAGTACCAGCCGACGTTAAAGCGGAGATTGTTGCACATGGCGTGCTGGCACGACGAGTGGTGTCACGCTGTTTCCAGAGCTCATCATAGCTCTGACAAAGTTGGATCACTTCCGCTACCGTTTGCGGGCTTTTGGCGACAAGCATCTGAAATGCGTCGTCAGTCACGCCTTTCAAGATGTGTTTGGTCTTCTGGGCTTCTGTCATGGCCGAGTTGACATGCCGGCAAAGGTCGACCATATCTTCGATATAACTGGTGTAATTCTCACCATTCTGCTGAGCACTAGTACGCAAGCGCTGTTCGGCCCGTAGTTTGCGAAGCGCTGGACGGCCAAACAAGTCCGCGAACTCCGTTCGGAAGGCCGACCAGGTGGGGAAGTCTCTCTTGTGATTATGGTACCACAGACTGGCGACGTCAGTCAAGTAAAATTGGACGACAGTAAGCTTGTGCGTATTGTCCCACTTGTTGTGCTTGCTCACCCGGTCGTATTCGTCGAGCCAGTCTTCCACGTCTCTGTCATCGGTCCCACTGAAAGTAGGCGGATCGCGCTGCCGAAAGGAGCCGAGACAGCCAGGATTTGCAGTAGTTGGAGCCGAGGCGGCCGCCTGCTGATCATCGTCCGTGGACATTGTAGCAACTGGAGGCAACGTACGGTTTCGCAATTCCAGGATTAGGCGGTACCCAGCACTCTTCACTAATTAAAATGAGGCGTTTTAGAGTGGCACTCTTTTATAAAACAGGAGAGCGGTCACGACACGTCAAATGGTAATGGCGGAACCAGTCTGTCCCCCCAGCCAACCAAACGTCGTCTTCTTCACCGACTGAGTCATACCCCCCTGCCTTTCTGAGTAGCACTCATCTTCTTCACTACATAGCCATTATTTCGCTTCGCTGTTTGTTGCAAGGACTATAAATTAGTGTCACTGTCTTGACATGTGCTTCATAGTGAATAATTTTTGCTTAGATAACGTAGGATGAGATTCCTTGTTCTTGGGATGTTTTTCGCCTAGCCCAAGTGCACAGAGTGGCCTACAGTGACATGACTATCATTTTAACGTTAGCTAAGATCAATGTTATACAATGAAAGAAATTGAGCTTGGCCGTAAATGCATGAAAATTGACAAATCTGCACAAAATATAATGAGTCTTTAAACAGTTGGCTATTACAAGCATTAGTTATTGCAAGCAATGAATCAGTGACAAATAACAGAGCATGAGCAGATTTATTGAAACAGAAATATGTACTCACGTACGTGCATTAATATAACCCAACTGTGTTTCTCTTGACTGTAAAATCAATCCTGTCAAAAAATTGCACCTTTGCTCGCACGTTATGTTCGTAAGCGTCTTACGCTTGTATTTCTCGGATATTTTATTAAACTGTCAGTTGCAAGTTGAGCGCTTTTGATGTGATTTCATTGTTTTCCGTCTCATCATAACCTCGGCGCTGCCATAGTAACACACTTGACCAATCCTACTCATATACGCACCCCGTAACGCAACAGGAACAAAGTATGGAAGCTCTTCATCGAAACGGCCAAGGCGAAGCAGCGCAAAAAAAAAAACAGATGAAAGAAAGAAACGTCTTCAAACAAACGCTGATGCCTCGATGGCTTGCTTGCGTGTGAGTTGTTCGAGAGGTGAAGAAAGTAGAGGGCCGAGGCGGAGGTGTCGAACACTATTAGCGGGCAACTGCGACGCCCTTGAGCGGAGCCAATCAGGCGCTGATTTCCTTAGCCGTACTTTTTTTTTTTCGTCAGAGGAACAGAGCTTCTCAGCAGCGAGGAAAGTGTGCGTGTTGGAAGCGTAGTGGTGATTAATCAGCACAAAGTGCATTCGAAGAGTGGCTGCATGAAAAAAAGAACAAAGGATAAACATAGAAAAGGGACCTTGCTATAAATAAATGAAAAGGGACACGTATCATGTCGGGTTTGCCGGCAGAATTAGGGAAGCATAGCGGACTACAAGTGATGATTTTGTTCGGCACGATGTTGATGTGTGCCCTTGAGGACTCGTGTCTGCCCCCTAATAAACGAGGTTTCATTCTTGGAATAACGCTTGTTATCACAGGACCGTGGCAGCAGGTTTGTGTTCTTTGTTATAAAGTGGTTACTACGAAGCAAGAAAGTAAGCTGTTGCACAAGTGACACTGCTGTGTTTGTGATTCAAACAGAAAGGTCTGTTGTCGAAGGCACTAAAAAACGATTCTCGCTCCACAGCATAGTAGTAAGGTTAGAGTACGGCTAAAAAGATGTTTACTTTCTTTTTAGAAGCTTCTTCCTTATGCTCGAGACTTGTCCATCACTCTCACCGTAGTAGCCACCCTAGTTTTTACCACTCCCGCGAGAGGCGCTGCGGTGCTCTCGGATGGCTGTCAAGGCTGTCAAGGTGGATGGACGTGTTTTTTGAGCGCTCCGGATCGACTGCGCATATAAGTGTTGTTGCATGTTTTGAGCTTGTCTCTATAATTATAAGGCAGTGGTTGAAATCTTCGTAGCACTTATTTTATGGTACGGCTTTTTCGGGGGCCAGTCACCAGGTATTTATTAGTTAGTGCGGGTGTGTGTGTTTGAATTTTTTGTTGTTGTTTTTTTTCTTTTGCCACCCCGTTGGGGAGGTGCGCGTACATTGAACACGCAAATTTTTGTAGTAGAGCTTGGACTTTCTTTTTTTTCGTAGTGCAGGGCTCGAGTTTAGTAATTATCGAGTATAGGGGCAATTGGTGTCAGAAAGGCATGGTTAAAGAGACTGTAAAGTGTTCAGGATGTGGAGTGGGTTTGAAAGTGGACCCAAGCGTAGAAGCGGATGGAGAAGAGGCTGACGCGAAGTGTAGGCAATGTGAGGTCGAGGAAAAAATGGAGAAAATGATGGTTGCCCAGAGTGAACTGCTGATGAGAATCGCCAAACTCGAGACTGCGTCGGCGACAGAGCAAGAAAAAACGAGGGCAATGGGAGAAAGACTGAAGTCCGCCAAGGAAGTGCTAGCGAAGCTGAACAAAGAAGCGACCTACCAAGAGAACAGTAGGGAACCGGCAACCAGAAAAGTGGAGAAGGAAAAGCAAGCAAGCTTGGAAAAAAAACAGGTTTAGCCGGTTCAACTGTCGCAAGGCCCAGCTTCAGCGAGGTAGTGGTGGGGCAGGAAGGGAACAAAAGAGCCGGCGTCGCAGGTGCAAGTAGCCCCCAGGTGCAGAACGCTCCAGCGGAAAAGTCACAGCATGTGATAATCGCCGGGGACTCAAATTTAAATCGATGCACAGAAGCCATCAAAGAGAGGGTAAGAGGTGACAAGAGGGTCGCAGTAGGGGCGTTCCCAGGACGCAAGCTGGAAGCAGTCATGAAGCAAGCGAGCGCAAAGCTCAAAACGACAGCTGATAGACGCAACCTCGTGATAATTTCAGGCGGGTTTAAACGATGTCCTAAATGAAGATGCAGCAGGACTAGCAGCCACACTGGCGAAAGGCGTCGATGACATGCGCGCCACTTCTCCTAAGGTGCAGGTAGTGATATGCACGATACCGGAGGTACCGGTGCGTGATAGCAACCTGCAAAGAGCGGTGGTCAACGCAAACCAAGAGATATGGCGGATGAGTCGAGAGAAAGGCTTTGAGGTGGTGGAAATAAACATAGAGGTGCATAGGTGGGGGGGTTTTCAACGAGACAGAATTCACTTCGATGGGCGGCTAGGTCATGAGGTGGTTGGCGACTTTCAGGAAGCGCAGTAGCTTTTTTGGGGGGCAAGCGAGCCCTTCGGGGTGCAGGATAGCTAGTAACGAGAAAAACAACCAGGGAGACTCTTCGACAGGTGGTATGGACACATACGATTCCAAAGTGGCACCAATATCTAAGATACGTAGAGTCCGGGGCATAAATAGACGTAGCCACGAGCGCCGAGCCAATTCAGACATAGGGTATATTAACATGCAGGGTGGTAGAAACAGGCTGAAGTGGGAAGATATAGAAGAACAGCTAAGGGGAGAGAGGCCGATGGTATACGGCTTTGTAGAAACACATCTCAGGGACATGGAACAACCTCCGAACAATCCAGACTACGTGTGGGAGTATTGTAATAGAACAGAAGGCAGCAGAAAGGGGGGTGGTATTGGGGCATTCATTCATAACAGTACAGACTGGCAAAGGGTCAAGCAGGAGTGCAAGGAACATTTATGGCTAAAAGGGAAAGTGGCAGGTCAAATGACACTCCTTGGTTTCGTGTACTTGTGGACGGGAGCAAAGGCCAGAGAGGAAAACCAGGCAATGGTAGAGTGTATATCAAAGGACATTCAGGAGTTAGGAAGAGAGTGCGAGATAACTATACTAGGAGACATGAATGCGCACATAGAAAATATAGATGGGTATACCGACCCGACAGGCAAAATGATCATGGATATGTGTGAAAGGCTTGATTTGATCATTTGCAACAGTACCGAGAAGTGTGAAGGGCAAATAACATGGGAGGTAGGAAGGCTTCAGTCGACGATAGATTATGCATTGATGTCACATAGGATGTATGATAAGCTCAGGGAAATGCACAAAGATGAAGGTGGCTCCAGAAGTCTGGGTAGCGATCACAAACGTGTCAAGCTAAGTTTTAAAAGAGCAGTGAAAGTGGGAAGGAGACAAGATGAGCAACTACAGAAAAAATTTTTATCCAGAAAGGCAAATTGAAATAGCCACTAAACAAATTGAGAAAGTAATCACGGAGGATAATAAGACAGTGTGGACATACACGAATCTAATTAGACTCTTTGAGATAGAGCTTGCTAAGACGCGTGACAAGTCACCCAGGAAAAGAAGACACAAACCCAAAAGTTGGTGGGATGAGGAAGTTAAGAGAGCCATAGCAAAACGTCAGGAAGCCTCTAGGGAACACAGACATGCTAAGCAGCGGGGTGAACCGACAGTTGATGTGGAAAGAAAATGGACAACCTTTCTAAGCTGTAGAAGGGATGCATCCCTTCTGATCAATGAAAAGATTAGAAGGAAGGGAGCTCAGTGGCTGGCAGAAGTACATAAAAAAGATAGAAAGGCAGCTGCGAAATTTTGGAACCATCTAAACTCCCTAAGAAATGAGACGAGCCTAGAGCAGAACTTTATAACTACAGCCCAAGGTGCTAGGCTAGAAGGGGACGAAGCTATTGAATATATAAGAACAAGGGTGACAGAAAAATTTCAACAAAGAAGTACTTTATGCACCACAATAGACAAAGACGAATCAAGTGGTGCAATGGCTCCATTTTCCTAACAAAAGTGGGAAAGGGCTGAGAAAAGGGTTCCTAGTAGTACATCAACAGGCCCAGATGGCATTCCAATTAGGCTGATAAAAACATTAGGTCCGAAGTCTAAGCAGGCTTTGAGAGAGGCAGTGAGTACAATAATAATCGATGGCGAAGTTCCCGATGAATGGAAACTTAGCAGGATGAGCATGATCTATAAAGGAAAGGGGGACAAAGCTGACATAAACAACTACCGTTCTATAACAGTGACATCAGTGGTCTACAGGCTGGCGATGCAGATTATAAAGGAAAGACTGCAGGCGTGGATAGAGGATGAGGGGGTGCTGGGGGAACTGCAGAATGGGTTTCGGAAACACAGGAGGTTGGAAGACAATCTGTTCTCACTGACGCAGTGCATCGAAATAGCAGAAAAAGAACACAGGCCCCTGTGGCTAGCATTTTTGGATATCAAGGGAGCGTACGATAGCGTGGTTCAAGAGGAATTGTGGGGAATACTGGACACACTAGGCGTGGAACATGTAGTCACTAATCTTTTAAAGGGTGTCTATAAAGGTAACAAGGTAGTTATAAAGTGGGAAAAACAGGTATCCAAGCCTGCAGAGGTAAAACGGGGGCTTAGGCAGGGGTGCCCCCTGTCACCCTTATTATTCATGATGTACCTACAAGGATTAGAGGCAAAATTAGAGGGAAGTGGACTGGGCTTCAACCTCTCTTTAGTCAAACAAGGAAAACGTATTGATCAGGCACTACCAGCATTAATGTACGCAGATGATATAGTGCTAATGGCCAACAACAAAGAATATTTGCAGAGATTGATGAACATCTGCGGTAATGAGGGAGATAGGTTAGATTTTAGATTCAGTAGGGAAAAATCAGCAGTCGTCATTTTCAATGACAACGAAGGTAATGAGCTTAGAATACAGGAGGTCACGCTAGAGATAACAGATAAATACAAATATCTGGGCGTATGGAAAAGCAATGTGACCGAGTATCTGAGGGAACACGAAATATACGTGACGACTAAAAGTAACAGGAATGCAGCAGTCATGAAAAATAGGGCACTGTGGAATTACAATAGGTATGATGTTGTGAGAGGAATATGGAAAGGTGTCATGGTTCCTGGGCTGACGTTCAGCAATGCGGTAAATGCGGTAAAAAAAAGATAAATGTAATGGTTAGTTCACTAAGTATTACGGCTAGGTGGCTTTAGCCGCCACCCGATCTAAAGGGTACAGCCACATCCATCCATCCATCCATCCATGGTTTCAATGGCGCTCAATAGGTGGCATGCCACTAGTGGGTGCGCTAAGGTTCGTCAATGCGCGAGGGTTGAGTCACTCATTGAAGAAAGGAGTTCTACCTTCTAATCGGTGGCCGCCATTTGACTTCACTCCTCTCGTCGCGGCTGGTTGAGTAGACGGAGCATAAATAAAAAAAACAGAAATATGCACCCACGTATGTGCTATAATATATCCAAACCGTTGTTGTCTTGGCAATAAAATCAACAACTAAAGGTAGGATCTTTGCTCGCACGTTATGTTCGTAAACGTTTCACGTTTGTATACCTCGGAGAGTGTATTAAACCGTCAGTTGTGAGCTCAGCACTTTTAAGGTGATCTACTTGCTTTACATGTCATCGTAATCTGGGCGCGGCCATCGTAATATTACCAATTGAACTGTTCTAATAATGTTTGCACCACGTACTGCAGCAGGAGCAAAGTATGCAAGCTCTTCATCGAAACAGCCAAGGCGAAGCAGCCTTGGCTGTTTATCCGTATGAAAGAAAAGAAGCGTCCACAAACATACGATAAATAGTTGAAGACAGTGCCTAACAAAACATTTCAAAAATCGTTTAGCCGGAAGCTCGGTCTACCCTTAAACACCCTTAAATTTCAAGTTTTCTCAAACGCAAATACAGGTGCCCCGAGGCATTTTTTATGGCGGCCCTATTAGTCCTACTCTCTAAGGTGAAAATAAAAAAAAACAATTATTTTTTGTGAATCCTCACTCACTGCGTGCATGGTTCTCTTTGAGAAGACACGCGAGCTCTCTACTGGAGATCATAACAATCTCGTCAGAGAGTCATAAATACGTGACAAGTCAGAGCTCAAAGAAGAGAATAATCCTGATTTTCTCTTTGTCTTGTTAGAATATGACGCAAGGTGTCTATCTTTCTTGCGTTACGAACATGGTTTCTGTTCTGACTTTCCCGGAGTACAAAGGAGTCATAGAAGAAGATACGATATCACCGATGTTGTTCTCCGCGTGCTTTGGAGAAAGTGTTGAAACAGTTAGACCTGGCGGACATGGGGATTGAGGTGGGAGATCAACGGCTCAACAACGCAGGTTTTGCCTATGACATAGTTCCATATAGTAACGATAGCAACGAATTGACTAAATGGTTGAGGAATTAAGCACAGATGTTTATGCGGTTGGTGCCAAATAAATATGGCAAATACAAAGATAATGTTTAATAGACTGGCGAAACAATAAGACTTCAAGATATATAAACATTCACTGGACTGTATGCAAGAAAATGTATACTAGTACAACTACTAACGGAAGAACGTAATCTCAGCAAGGAATTTCACCATATAATACGAATTAACCGAGTCCGAAGCTACCAAGTAATATCAAGAAATCTGCCACTACCGTTGAAGTGAAAAGTATACGACCACTGCTTACTGCGAGCTGTAGCATATAGGGCTAAGACATGAAGAAAAACAAAACAGCTGAAGCGAACTCCCTGAAACAGACAGATCGCAATCGAAAGCAAAATTATACGAATAAGATTGACAGATCGCATTGCGGCAGAATGATTAGGAGAACAGGCATGAGCTACAAATATCCTAGTTTACATGAAGCAGAATTTATAGACCAGGGTTGGTCACGTAATGCGTGGAACATACAACGAGTTAACTGTAAGAGCAACAGGGTAGTTACCAAGGAATAAAAAATGCAGTCGGTGAGGGCAGATTTTGATGGAGCGATGAAATCAAGAAGGTTGCAAGGATAAAACTAAGTTATCTCGCACAGCACAGGTTAGATTGGAGATCATTGGGAGAGAAGTTCGTCCTGTAGTAGACTAAAAGAGGCTGTGAATGACGATGATGATCATGATGATGATGACCCTTAAAAGAATTGTCTTATGGTAAAAGTTCATTATGGCGAAAAACCTTGTGGGCTCAAGCTCTTGTCAGCTTATAGGATCATTATCGAAAATGCATTATAGTGCGCATAATATTCTTTGCGACATCGCAGCATTCATGAGAACAAAAAACAATCACGATGGCATACATTAACCTTACCTTCAATAGTAAAACCCCCTTTCAGTGCAGTGATTCGTGTAGGACGCTGTCTTAGATGTATATCGAGGACACGCCTCAATGTACATCTCGGTCATTCAGCTGTCCATTCGTAGTAGACTCGTTCGTCACATCAATTTATCATCCCAGGCACGCTCTGTCGCTCTTTTACGCGATACATGTCATCATCAGTCAAAGCTCTTCTTGGCGTAATGGACAACGGCATTGCTCTTATCAGTGGTACAAGTAGTTGCACATCGGCGGGCTTTCTTCGTTGCAATAGCATATTCACGCTGACACGAGACATGGAGCTATAGGCGATGCTGCATGCCATATGCTATTCATTAATCTCGGTGCCAGGTTATTGGCAAGAAGAAGAGAGTCGGCATACGTTGGAAAAATGTCTTACATTTATTGTTTTCTTCTCTCGCTTCTATAGAGTTCATACATCCAGAAAATTTGTTCATCACACTTTCGACGCAAGAAGGCAATTACTAACTGTATGTGTTCGGAAGGCAGATGTCATTGCCTTCTATAGTGACAAGTCAACAAAATCACTTTAGCAGCGACGGTAAGAGTTGCCTTGGTGAAAAAACGAACGCAGAAACAAGGGTACTTACGTTGTATTGCTGTATATTCAAAAACAAAAGGAAGAAAAAAATGAAAGCTCCAAGAACTTTCACATCGTTACTTGGTCATAAACCCTACCCAACGCTTATTTTGTAGGTTCGCGTAAGCATTCTCTGGGCCAGTTTATCCAAAACAAGCTCACGTATTGTGAAACACATCCACAGTGCCTAAAGATTGGTACACGACATCAAACATTTCCACTACGACGCCTGGTATCGCCATTGCTCAAGATAACCACGTCATGTCGCTACGAAACTGGCCGCTCTATAAATAGTTGACTCTGATGTAAGTTCTATTCTAAATTACACCGGTATGACACCAACACAAGACGGCAGAAACAGAAGTACGTGAGCTGCATAACTCGGACACTTCGCAGTTCAATATTCAAGAATCGTACTACTCTGAAATGTCAGGATTCAAAAAATATAAACTATTCATTGTAAGTGTTTGTTTCTCTCAAAGAAGGTATGGTTCCCAACTAACAACAAGTAATTTGACAAGGAAGTGACGAAAAGCCTTTATAGCAAAAATTTATTGTATTGTGTAATCAGGAAGCAATGATTCCTGATTGATTTGTGGGGTTTAACGTCCCAAAACCACCATATGATTATGAGAGACGCCGTAGGGGAGGGCTCCGGAAATTTTGACCACCTGGGGTTCTTTAACGTGCACCCAAATCTGAGCACACGGGCCTACAACATTTCCGCCTCCATCGGAAATGCAGCCGCCGCAGCCGGGATTCGAACCCGCGACCTGCGGGTCAGCAGCCGAGTACCTTAGCCACTAGACCACCACGACGGGGCAGCAATGATTCCTGTATGCAACAATGTAAATCGATTATCATAATATGTATGCCGCTATGATTCACGCATTGTCGAATTTCTATTCGCCAATGTAACTAAAGCTTAGTCGCGAGTACTTCTTAGTGGATATGTTTACAAAGTAAATTTGAAGATATCTTTTGAAGCTTCTCTCCCCCCTCCCTAAATGTAAACGTTTAAACTTTTATTATTATTATTTATTATTATTTTTAATAATATTTTTATATCAATACTTTGTAGCTTAATATACGTGTGTGAGGCTATGTATTAAATGAGTTTAATTCCAGAGTTGAGTTCTATTTTCTTCTTTTGTTGCAGTAGCAATGGTGACCAAATTCATAATTTAGTTTTTATACTAGCAAGGCGTATGTAAGCGGATGTGCGAAGCTCTAGGCGAGATACCGTTTGAACCCCAGCTCCTGAAAGGAAGCTTATTTTGTTTTGCTTATTATTTTATGAGGTGCCATCAGTGGCTGAGGAAAAATACGGAGAAAATGTGTCACGTGTTTTTTTTTCTGTGTCGATGGGTTTTTTGCAGCACTAGCATCACTACCCGTACAAGTGAACCAACACATGCTAGACTTGAGAAAACCGACGTGGTATTATTGACAAAGAATGTTTCAATCACACAGAAAGCTTCAGCAAGCACGTGCCAAGCATTAAAATGCTCATGCAAGCGCCATAGAACTGCAACCGCTTTAGTTTCGCTGACTTTCCTTCAAAGCAATCAACAGCAACTTTATTATAACACTGAATACTAGTTGCCTCTAAACAAATAAGCCACTTCGAAGCCTTCCACTCAAGACTAACTTTCCAGGGCAAAATTTCTGAAACAGTTTGCTTCGCAACAATAGCTGTCGTGGTTTTACAATTTCCAGGCTGCAAAAGTAAGGTGGCAAGATCAGCAAAAAATAACACACCTCGTTTCTATGCACATGCGCTAAGCTACGTTAGTGCAAGTGCATGCTGTCAAAGGAATGATCAGCTCCACGTGATCCCTCAGGATTGACACGAGGTCACCAATGAGAGAGCAAGCTTCCTTGGAATGTGCAGGTAGAAGCGCTGTGCGAATCGTTGTAGCCCGAAACACCAACGTCTGTCCAGTTGGTAGAGCACATGCATACATGGCGCTCGTGCTAAACAGCACACACCGCCTTTTACCGGCGTCGTTCCTCTCACTATGTGGGCTTCGCTTGACGATACTGGAGAACTTGTGCGATGGGTGCTATATAAACGCGCAAATTTCTCATTTTAGTTAATATCGACCTACAATGAAGACGTCTGGCACATGCACAAGGCTTGTCATGGCTCAAACAAAAAAAGTGGCGCGTTTAAGTTCTGAGGTCATTGTACTGAAAGCCGTCTGAAGTCCTTGAAAGAAAACTAAACAAAGGGAGAAAATCTTTCAAAGCTTCCAGTGAATATAGGCCGTCCGAATAGGTAAAATAAAGGAAGCTTAATAAAGTGAACGGGATGGAGGTAAAGAGGGGGTAGTGGTTTGGTATACCCTACATAACACAGCTGTTTGGAAAAAGCTAGGGGCATTTCGGTCAAGGCGGCCGTCACAGTTCACTTTGTGTGAATAGGGCTGCACGCGAAGTTAGCTCTACTGAAAAGGGTATGCGGCTATCCGGTGCATATTTCTTAGCTTACGGAGAGAATTGAGGTGGCCCTAGACAAGCCATTGTGCAAAACTTCAAGTCGGAAAATGCGACGAAATAAAAGAAAGGCGAAAAGTATAAAAGGAAACCTAAAAACAGTGAAACCCACGAGACACTGCACGGAACCAGGCGTGTGGTGGGTACCGACGCTTTAAAGAGTTTGGTGAAAATTCACCAAGAGATAACAACATAGCCTCACTTGAAGAGACGGGATACTTTAGGATGGGTTGAAACAGGAACTTGGAAGGAAAAAATACTGACGCCGAGTGGGAAGAGGAAGTGAATGGAAGTCGGAGGGCGTTGCGACACCTTTGTGATATTCGAAATCGACACTTAAACGTAACGACTTTTCGAGAGAAGCATTGGTGGCCGACAAAGTGGGACGAAAAAAGAAAACTTCACTTCTGTATTTTTCTGAAAATATTAGTCTAGGGGTGATAGTGTTATGTTCCCGCGGAAGGAAGCGAAAACATCCGCTGCCTACTGTGAGTCCAGCTCCGACAGCAGACAGTGAAAACGGGGTCGACGAGGATTTAAACTTCAGAGCAGCACCAACTGCATCGTCTTTGATTTCGTGGTCTCGGCATCTGAGTACTCGTATACCAGAAACCACCTCTTTGCTTTCTTGTAGTGTGCTTAGAGCGACAGCTACTCTTTCCAACAAGATCTGAGCGCACGCTAAAGAACCCCAGGTGGTCGAATTTTCCGGAGCCCTCCACTACAGCGTCTCTCATAATTATATAGCGATTTTGAGATGTTAAACCCCATATATCAATCAATCAATGCTTTCCAACACCCTGTTATGTCGAAAGCACCTGCATATAAATGGTTTTTTACAACCAATGGTTTCTTTCTTAGGGGCTGTAAGGCGAGCATTACTTGTAACGGCCGTCATTTTGCGCTATTTCGCTGTTTTGTATTCTATCTGCTAGTGCTATTACTGTGTGAAGACGTCGAACTAAATCTGGGTTACTGAAACACATTCCTCAAGCAGCTTCTAAGTGTTCAAAAAGTGATAAAAGACAATCTGAGTGTCACTGAGCAATATGAAGCTGAAAGCAAATCAGCAATGGCTAGTCTAACTGCACAAATAACAAAACTAGAATCGGCCATAGGTAACACAGACGAAATAAAAAGCGCACGTTTACACTGAGAAAAAAATTGTGAAAACTGTTATAGAAGGTTGCACTCACTAAAAAGAAAAATTGGATTATATTGAAAACCGTAGCAGAGATTGTAATTTTGTATTTTTTATATTGACAACACAGACAAGAGTGAATCGTATGACGCAGTAGAACGGACAGTGTTAGAGGTGTGCAGTTCTATTCTGATCTGTGGAAATATTACAATCAAAAGGGCACACCGCCTAAGTTCGCAGCAAACACACCTCGAATCATTATAGCTAGCTTCGCTTCTTTCAAAAATAAGCTAGCTAGCTCTTTTGTTAAAGGCGAAAAAACTTAGGGGCTCCAAGGTAAACATATGAGATATAATTCTCCGCTACGCTTAGAATGATAAGAAAGCGGTTGTTAAAATACGGTAAAGCAAATAAAAGTAAAAACAAGAAAGCACAAAAGTATGCCTCGATTTTGACGCTCTCTACTTGTGTGGTGTGAAGTATATATTTGGTGAATCGCTATACCAGGTAAAGTACGCTGATCGACTGCAGCTGACAAATATTTCACTGTTTTCTGTCTTGACTTTATAAACTTCCGGAGCGTCAGGAATAAAACAGATGAATTAGCTGCCATTCTAGACATGAGTTAGCCTTCCCAGATGCTGGGAACGGAATTCGAGATTGACAGATGCATTAGTTTTAGGAAAAAATTTCTGGATACTATATTTCTTATCTGGGGGATCGTAACTGTCGTAGAAGTGGCATAATATTTATAATAGATCAGAAACATAATCCTAGAGTACTGCAAACAGAAGTTAACCACAGCGAAGCAGAGTGGGCTTTCATTCGATTTGCAAATAGTACACTTTCAAAGGGTATATACCCTTTAAAGTAGACGGGGAAGGGTCGTCGCCGTTGCTCAGGGGTAGCATCGCACGCGTTATTCTAAGGTCGCAAGTTCGGATCCTGCCTTCAGCAAGGGTAATCTTTTCGACTACTTTTCTTTCTTGACACTTTTGTTACAATTACTTCCAATAGCATTCCCTGTAAGCTCTTTGGCATAATTTTTTTGTGAGTCCCCATAAACGTATTATGTAGTTACCTGAAACCACCTCAGCGCTTTGCTATACAGGAAGTTGACTGCATGCCCTACGACATTAGCGGCAAAAAAGACAAAACAATGAAGAAGTAGACAAATTAACGAGAATGAAATCACGTTTGCTACCCTTAGAAAGACGAGTCGGCAAACGAATTATAAAGGTAAAAATAAAACAGCGAAATGTAAACGCAGCGGATGCGTGCAATCACTGCATGCTTTTCAATGTAACGGCACGAAATTTCTTAGTATACTAGAAGATCGCGAGTCGCTCCCGCAGAGTGGTTAACGAGCGGGCCCATAACACAGCCCGCATGACTCTTGAAGAATCACACGAGTACGTAATTTCACTCGAGTACTGCCACTGGCTGCAATGCTCCGGTAATAGTATTCGCACGTTGTTGGCACGTGACGTGACGCTGTGCGCCTTGCAGACAGAAAGTTTTTGAAAGAACCGAGAGCCCCACCTTGGCAGCGATTAAACTTATACGTTCTAGTATACTAGAAATTGAGAAACAAAAGAAAAGTTAAGGAAATGTAACTACACGATACCAGTATCTTCAATCACACGCTCACGCGCTTCTGCGATCAAACGCCCGTTTCCCTGACAGCGCAGCCAAACTGCCTAACCCAATTCATTTCGCCAGAGCACTCGAGTCACATCCATCTCAAATGGCACGTCTCTTCCCGCTCTCGGATTAGGAGAGACCAATTACAGTTACCACAGGGACTCAGGAAAACTCATATCGAAACAGCGTGACAGCAAATAAAGACCAAGTTTGGGGCAGCAGCCGCTTGATCCAGCGGAAAGTACGCACGAAGACGGACGTGTTCGTGCGACTTCAGATATCACGTGGCTGTTCCCACTTCTGTTTTTTTTTTTCTTCTTTGCTCATCTGAACTCCCCCGCTTGCGCTCACGCGGTATTCTTCAGGAAACGTTTTAAGCTGTTTGCGAGGCGCTCTTTCTCTTTTTCTTTGTTCATATGTTTGCTTTAACTGCTGCCGTAATTAACGATGGTGCATTGGGATGCGCTTGCATAAGTCATATCTACCCCTACGGACTGCACCGCAAGAAGTAGTGCCTTGGTCACTTTGTTTTGTCATTCACTTCAAAACGGGACCTGATATGGCAGACGAAAAAGGACTCACCAGTTCGGCTCCCGGGCTACGGTCGGATGCCTTCAAGAGTAACGCGTCGAGTTGTCGAGGGCCTTTCCCGTATTCTTCGGTCACCGCACTCTTTTGGTGAAAATCGTGCGCCCGTTCTGTCAGGAAAAACAGAGCGCCTTGTTTTGTTTCGGTGGCACTCTCAGTTCACTTCGGAGCATCGGAATACGGGACAAGATGGCGGCTGTTACGCAAAGTGATCGGAGAGAGAAGCGATGTGAAAAAGAGAAGGGCGGGGGAGCCACTCATAAAAGAGTCACGTCTTTTGTACTCCGCTGCTTAAAAAACTTGAGCTTTCGGGGGAAATATTGAAAGATAATTATCAATATCATTATTATTATTCCAAGAACTGCAGCCGCCGCGGCCGGGATTCGATCCAGCGACTTGTGGGGCAGTAGTCGAGCATCTTAGCCACAATACCACCATGGCGGTTGAAGCACGCACTGAAATACTAGCAGCCAGAGATGGAGCGGCTTCCAACGAGTTCAACCAGTGAACGCTACATGCGCTAGTTCTAATCATGCTTTCTTTTTCTCTTTATCCGTGGTTATACCTCTCTCAACGCCCAAGACAATTCTTCCATATCCTCAGTAAAAGTTAACTAAGTAACTTAACCTTCAACACTAGGGTGCCCGAAGACACCATCGAGCCACCTGAATTGCATTGTCCGCTAGGGTCAACACGGGTAATGCAAAAGACCGTTATCGCGCGATGACGTCGTAACGGTGTCATATACTGCTCAAACGCAGTGTTCCTCCAAATCAGGCAAGGTATCGTCACAAATCATATCTTCTTTGCATGTATCAAAATACCTTGTGTTGTAAATGCGCACCTCGTCTTTGTTTAACACCCCCTGTGTTTGGGTAAAGTGGAACATCCTTACTGAAAGTTCGCTTCTGAAATATCTAGGTCTTCTAAAACGAATCAATATCCATGCAAATGACGTACTGGCTTCTTTTTTTTTCAGAACAACTATTTTGTTCAACTTCACGGAAAATTCGGTCGAGTGCAGCGTTATATCCTTTTTTGATTCAGCCCTATACGAATCATTTTTCTTTACATTTAAGATCTCAAACATTCTCGTCACACGGCTTGCCATTAGTTTTCCAGAAGCGCGCCTTTCACGCTACGCGCAGTTCACGCAAAAACGAAAATGATCAACCCTATTTTCTGAAGCCTCCATGAACGTAACGACTTCACATTAGGTCACAAAGATCATTGGGAGAATCATTTATGACTTGAAGCGTTGCATGTTTTCTGTTTCTCTCTGTTTTTTCTCACACGCACGAATATACCTCATACACACACACACGAAAAAAATTGATGACAAGATTGAATTTGACAAGATTGAAATTGATGACAAGATCTAATGCTCACATTAGAGCCTCCGACTGCGCAACCGCGTGTCGTGGAGGCTCCGTACAGCCTTCTGCATAATCTAGACAAATGAAACTTTTCTCGTAAAAACGCCTTTTTGACTCCACGTATTCCGCAGGGTCGCTTTTCTAGTTCAACATCATCTATATGGAATGCTCTCGATATATCCGTTCAGCTTCTGCAGGTGACTGGTACCCCGACAAATGAAGTATTACCGCCTTGCGCGCTTGTTCGCCTACGCTGTTCGCACTTTCTCGTAATCATGAAGTTAGCAAGCGAGCGAAATCGCGTTAAGGTCGGGACATAAACTGAATTATCCTCAAGGTTCGCGAACACTTCACATTAAGTTGACGCTAAATTTTCACCACGTTACTTTACCCTTTCTTGTGCGTCAATTACAACCCGGTTCAGTTTAATTACTTTTACTTTAAGGAGTAGGAACTAATGACATATGCAAACCTCGCAGTGCGCTCATAATTACTCCTCCGGCTTTGGGATCGCGCCTTCTTTTGATCTGTTCGCGTTTTTGTTTGTGTGTGTGTGGGGGGGGGGAGGGGGGGGGTTCGGTCACACTGTACGTCACCATAAGAAGCGCGTATGGCGCAAAGAAAGCACAAATAAAAGCGCATAAATGCACGATATCATTAAAGAAGAGTATAGCGAGTAAGAACTAACCGAGAGGGAAAAAGTGGTACCGATCAAGATGAAAAAGTGCCATTATAGAAAGTGAGAAATTAAGAAATTACTTAATCAGACGGAACGAAAGGCGAAGCGTATAAACAAGTAAAATTAAACCTAATCTCCGACGACTCTACTGTGTATACGGGGCGAATTCTTCCATTCTCTCAGACAGGGCAATTTCAAGAGGATCATGGAAACAAGAAATAAATAAAAAGCAAACGCGATGCGAGAGCTAGATTAATAGGATCTGTCACTAATCCAACAGGCAAGGTATAAGGTGGTATTAAGAGCGGGCAGCGACTTAACGTGATTAGCAAGCGGATCACCAGGAAGAAAAAAAAAGCACATACATTGTGATTGCTTGAAGCTTGACTTTTAGTAAGGCTTGTCGCCAAAGGATCGACAGGCGACAGATTGCTTTTGGGAAGATTCTCACTGCGTATTGCGGGCTGCGTCCGCATTCACTAACTTTTTTTCTTTTTTTTGTGTGTGTGTGTGTGCGATCTGCTTTATCGGAGATATATTTATCATTCCATATAAAAAAAAGTGAGGTAAAATTAAGAATTTCCTTTACCATGGCGTGATTGTCAGCAGAATTTCACTTTCACTTTGTGTTTCAATGCATTTCAAATCTTCTTTTTGGCATGGTACTACGGACAAACTGCTCGTTCTCGCGACATGTTTGTGGATATGGTACAACAGTAGGCAATTTAGTGTCTGATCAAGGTTACTTCGAGGCACGATGCTCTTTGTGAAACTGCTTATTCGTTATTAGACGTATTTCAAGAGCTACATTTGGTCAGTAACCGCGAAGAAGCCAACAGATATAACTTAAACAATTCGATAAGTAGTTGACCATGCGTACATGAATAAACGGTGACATTAAACAAATCAATAGAAGAAAAGGAGGACAAGTGAAACAAAGGCAGGTTAAGGAGAGGAAATCTCGAGTTTGACTTTCCGTACTTGGGATCATTCAGGGCATGAAACAATATAAAATTGAATGTTTGAAAGATCCTACTACAAGTTTTCACCTGAATTTATCCCAACCACCGCCTTGCCCTCTTCCTGCCATATTTGTAACTTTATTTTTTTCTTTCTTAAGCTCATAGCAGGTGTGTCTGTGTAGTATTAACTACACCCGCGAACACGCGAGCTTCAGCTTGAATCCTGGCAACACACACTAAGCATATAACAGCGGGAGTAACGGACCACTCACAAAATAATATTCAAAGCAGAATAACCCACTAGTGGAAGCAGCTTTTTCTGGGGGAACGCTGCGTGCTCAGCCGCACCACATCGAGCGTTCAATGAAACGACGGCTAGTTAGGTATATACGCAGCTCGAACGACTCCCGCCTGACGTAGGACTACGAAAACCCAATTTATCGAAGCCAGCTGATAAAAATCACAGCATATTCACGGAGTGAGTGATGATGAGAGGGGCGAAGCGTCAGTCCATCCGTCCATGCATCCGTCTCTCCGTTCGTTCTTGCTTCCGTTCGTCATTCCGTGTGTGCGCCGGTGCGTGCGTCCATCCATCTGTCCGCGCATCCGTACTTCCATGCGTCCATCCGTCCATGTGTCCATGCGTCTGTCTGTCTGTCTGTCTGTCTGTCTGTCTGTCTGTCTGTCTGTCTGTCTGTCTGTCTGTCTGTCTGTCTGTCTGTCTGTTGTTTGTTTGTCTGTCTGTCACTCACACTAGCGCCACCTGCTGAGTAAGTCATACAACACGGTTGTTACGAACCGGCCACAGAGATGCATGGACAAATTCGCGGCTTTAGGAGCTTCTCCCCTACAAGCTTTCTTTTATCTCTCTGCCTGAAGCCTACCCCTCCCTCTCTCTCTCCCCAGAGGCTAGAACAGTCTTCAGCATTACATAATTTCTTCCTTGCTTTTAGCCCAAAAGGGATGCAGTTGCAGATAAGACTACAGAGGAGGTTGGATCTGCCGGAAACTTGCAGCCGCTTTCACAGAGTGTCTCCATGACACCCCTGGGCTCCAGGGCTTGTGAACTTGGCATGATAGAGCGGGCATGTGGGTCAACTTACCACGAACGTTTTCGGGGCATGACAAATGCCGACATAGAATGCGCGCTGCCCATCTCAGTGTTGGACTGGCAGCGGAATAGAGTAGAAAGAATATTTGGCTGATCCCACGTACCTTGAGAATCGACATAATTCGAAGCATGCAGAAGGAAGGTGACCATGTAGTATTTTTCGATTAAGCGACACCTCATGAAATGACGCTTCATATATATTTGTAAGTGCTTTACGCACAGATGTACGTTTAAGAGTTACAGATGTTTATATAATCAGTTTTTTTTTTGCCCTAGCGCCATGATGCCAACAAAACCCAAAAGCACAAGAAATATTGGGCTCATATGAAGCACTGCTGCTCGTGAGGATGGTAGCCCTGGACACCACTACATAAATCAACTTCAGCTCATGGGACCTAACTACCATTGACGTGAACCCGACATGACGGCTGTGTCATAGGAGTACGTATGTAATGTTTATAAATATGGACAGCCAGAACTGCAACCAATATTGACGTTTCACGAATATTAAGGTCTATTTGAAGAGTAGTTCCAAGACCTTGCGTAGCTCTGGGGTAGAATACTTGAATGCCACACAGAATGCTTAAGTTTGATTTCTGCTAGGACCCTCACGCTGCCTATGTGAGGGTTTTCTTAACGCCCACACTTTAAAATTGCCCATGTGTGCTGGCGTTATTCCTGGGCCGATACTAAGTGCCAATCACATACCACAAATACCTTCTCTTTGGTGTGTGCCACTGTTTGACGGGAAGTGTTTGACGATGTACGCGACGGGACTGTGACATTTTTGAAGTCTGGACCAGTGTGTCTTCTTTGTCAAACTATCTTACCTTTTCATGCTAAATTTGGTTCATGCTAAGTCAAAGGGTGATCGAAAGAGCACCCATACGTAAGCGGCTAGACAGATAAATATGTAGATACGCAAATAGACACCAAAAGTGCTTGCAGTATGCGAAGAAATGCTTTGCATTTAGAAACTTTAGTCTGCCCTGCGGAACGCGACTAGCCCCCGTATTCTAGAACGTCCCTTCACTCAACGCTCCACCTTCACTTGAGAAAGCCGATGAGAGCGCCTTCTCTAGGCACGGAAAGTCACTGCATATCAGCGATAATCTGCTGCGATTCTTGGGCAGCGCAGCGTCATTTTGAGCCGAGCTGTGGCGCAGTGCTCAACTCTGTCAAGTGAAGGGTGAAAGTCGAGTAGAGGAGCGTTTGTGAATACGGGGGTAGGCCACGCACCCAGCTTGATCTCACGGTTTCACCGTATGCAAGAAGACCGCAGCGACACCAATTGTATTGACATTCTTCTTTTTCACAATGGACGTATTTGGCTTTATTTAACCTTTTATCCCGCTGTTTACGTTCTTTAACCTCATTGCACAGCATGCCGCCAACTTTTCGCAAGTGGCTTAACAGCCAGATTGTCTAACGGCAAAAGCCACTTTTCGAATGCTTGCTCTGCGCGCATTCTGCCGAGGTGCTTGGCTGTTCCGAATACAGGTCAATGCGGGAGGAAAGGAAAGTCAGTGGTGCTTTTGGTGATTATAGCCCCATGACACCTTCGAACCAGTAACGACTATTTTGCAATGAAACAACAGAAATATTCCGTTCAGCTGTTTGTTTTGTAGTGTTAATCAGGCCAATTTTGACTATGACGTAAGGTATTGTTGGAAAAGCGGCTGGCAACACTGGGGTGAAGTAGAGTGTGTCGTCGACTGCCAGGGATGTATCAAAGGGGCCGCCTGCTCCACGCACGATACGTAGATGGTGGGCCGAACGGAAAAGCGTCGCCGACGGCATCGTGCTGAAATCTGCAGCTGCCAGGGTATGCGGATACGGACGTATGTCTGTAAGACTCCCGCTGCGCCTTCGCTAAGCAAGATAGCGATGGTGATCATATATAGCCGTGGCTTGGGCAAAGGGCACTGTCAAGATTGATAACACCAAGAACAGCGCAGAGAGGGGAGGGGGGGCAGACCTGACAAAAAGCACAGCCGCTCCCGGAGGGCATGATTGGTAAAGAAAGATGAAGAAAAGTGAAAGGCCTGCAGTAAGCACAGGGCCAGACGTCGTCCCATTCTAGCTCAGAAAAGTAGATGATACCAGAAACGGCAGCGCTGATCTGCGCCGCTGACCAACGCCTGTATATGCTAGTGTCCATTAGAAGAAAGTTTTCTTCTGCTTTCCTCGAAGCGCAGAAATTTTCTTCACCTTAAAGCGGCCCCCGAAATAGGGCCATAAATATGGCTCCGAATATCTCACCGGAGGCAGCAGAAAAATGGCGAGGGAGGATGGAAATACAAGAGCTTAGCGCGGCGCATTGGCGAAAGGCGGCGGCTAAGCGATTATGCACCCACATTAAAGTGATAACGGCAGTGCTAACAGCGCGAGCGTTTGATCTATTATTATGAGCCAACGGGGAAAGCGGCTTGTTTCGGCAACGCTTAGTCTTTGCAAGGTGCTGAGAAAAAACAAGACCTAATATTTTCGCTTGTGAAACGAAACAAGGATTTGGAAGGGCTGCGCGGATAAAAGAGCGTAATCCTTCCGGGGCATTGTTCTGCGTGACAAAGCACCTGTAGCAACACCGGCGCTCACTTGCCTATATACGCCAGTGGGTGCGAGGAACATCGCTGAAAGAGGTTTCCGCGTGATTGATCGGGGGTTCACGAAAGCTCGTTCGCCTTGCTAACGAATGTGCCGTGCATCAGTGGATTTGCCTGATTTGTGCGTTGTGCTATGTGCGGAGATGGCAGACTTTGAAAAATAGATCGTTCTCTCCTTTTTCAAAGCTCGCAATACGGTTCCTTTTCCTTTGCTTTTTTTTTAATTTTGTTTTAACTGTAACGTTTGTTTGCATGTTACATAAGGGTCGAATGTGGACGGCAGAGGTATCACATGCAGGCATATGCAGCAGCTGTTTCGTGTCATCAGCATACAAAAAGTCACCGCATGCTCAAAACGCACACAAATAAGTGTACTTGGTTTATTGTTATATACGAACACTATACTCGTTTCTCAACAGCAGTCACTCGAACCTATCATTTATACATAAAAATGGCTTCGAACAATCCAATAAATTGGCGCGCATGTAAAATCCTTGCATAACTACGTAATGAGGTTGCACAACTATGTGTTCATTAATTACGTTATTTGCAAGGTCAATGTTAAATGCGTTCCTGATAGGATACTTGATAGTCAGGAGACAATCTTCACTCTGTAGTTTTCATCTGTGTAGATTGGCAAGTTGCATTATTTGTACGAACGAAATCACTCCTTTATATCTTTGATACAATGCGGCTATCGTTTATTTGAAGCGTAGTGCAACGTTCCCTGCGTACGCGTATGTCACACCATCTTGGTAACATTTTGTTTCCCTGCTACAACAAAACAATCCGGCTCAATCCATTGGCTCTTGTCTCATTATAAATCATTGATTGATTTGGGGGGTTTGATTGATATGTGGAGTTTAACGTCCCAAAACTGCCATATGATTATGAGAGATGCCATAGTGGAGGGTTCCGGAAATTTTGACCACCTGGATTTTTTTTAACGTGCATACAAATCTGAGCATATGGGCCTACAACATTTCCGCCTCCATTGGAAATGCAGCCGCCGCAGCCGGGATTCAATCCCGCGAACTGCGGGTCAGCAGCTGAGTACCTTGGCCACTAGACCACCACGGCAGGGCGATAATAAATCATGTACTGCAAATAGTGAACAATGATGCCTGTTTTCAGCATATTGACTATGTTGGTTTGAATACTGTATTTGGAACACTCACTCGTGTTCTCCTTTCCTCACTCACTGACTCGCTCACTCATTCACCTGGTGTTCGGGCATCTTCGCGGGCACAGGTTTACTCACACAAGATGCACTGCCATTTCGACAGTGTATTCCCATTAACCGTCTATCTCATTTTTTTTTGTTTTATCGTGTTATTTTTTATCTATTTATTATTTTTTTATTTTTTTCCTCTTCCTTCGCCCGCGTATTAGGTAGCCAACCGCGCCAAATATTGGCTAACTTCCTTGACTTTCCCCTTCTTTTCTTATTCTCTCACTCTCTCTTCAACACGCAATCACTGAACGGCTGCCACTCAAAAAGTTTTAGCCACTACTGGTAGAACTCGGTAGTCGATTTATTGACGCGTGTAAAAAACGCACGTGGTTCTCTCCAGCCCGCCCCCCACCCCAAAAAAGGCCTGTATAGGAGCTTTATACACAAATGCAGTGGCAAAGGCAGTCGGTCAGTCGCCGTTAACGGTCTGGTCTAATAATTCTGGAGACCATGACGCCTCATTTGGCGAGCTCGAGCTATGTTTGCACACGAACGAGGCCTCGAGAGTTATTCGTCACGTGACGTCGGGTTCATCCAGGCTGTTCCCTTTCGGTGCTAAATGAAGTAATACGGCACACGCATCTATAGGTATCTTTGTATGTGTAACCAGACCCTGCAGGTCTGGTTCCATTGCTTTATTTTTTGACGATGGGAGCTGATTTTACCTCTCGAGTGATTAGGTTTAGAAGTTGATTCGGGACCGATGGAATAACAAAAAAAGCTAGCAAGGCGAAAAAAAATGCCCGACAAAATGAGGTATATATGCATATAGATATAGAGTACTGAAAAAGTTATGCACATTTTTCGTGGTACAGAACGTATGTCTACTCACCTTGTCTCAAAATGAGCCGCTGCAGCCAAATTACACTTTTATGGCATGGTCATTCCGTTTTTTGCCCTCCTGCTTCTTACTCGGCACATATTGATACACTTCTTAATTCTTGATGATGAGTGAAACTGCTAACTGGAATTATATGTGTGAAGAGCTTGACATTACTTTTCTGATAGGGCTTGTAGGTAGGAATTTTATGATAGGGCTTTTCTCCTCCAGTGTGTCTGGGGTAGACCCGATAAGCGGCCTTTACTGAGGGAACTTGGAAGGCTGGTCCAATAGCAAGTCCACCCAGAAAGCCACACAAGCCCTCCTGCAGTAGTTGAAGGCAACAACATTGAATGACCGCCTGTGAAATCCTCTACTGAGTGTGTGTGGTCTCCATCAATCTCTCCTGTCATTAACTCCGTGATTCCAGAGTAACAATCTGGACGTAGTCTATACATAACCTTTTTGCCTTACTTGCATTTCTTCTCTCGCTCCTTAAAAATTTATCAATACGATAAAAAATTTTCTTTTTCAGTGTGGATCGAATAAAAGTAAAGGTATACAGAAGGCTATTGTTCTCGCGTTAGCGTTCAGTGCTCGGGTTGCCCATGCTCGCATAATACGTTAACGATAGCCGTGTTTTCGCGAGGCTGTATAATATACAGATCTCATGAGCTGTCCGTAAAACCCGGGTTGGTGGGGTGCCCTTATCCTAATCACTATTTACAATAAACGGAGATGAAACTTCGACGAGGCTGACAGCACAAGCGCAATCCCTTGTTTCTGCCATTTCGGCGTAGTATATCAGCATAACTTCCCGATATCCCACACATCGTGTAAACGCACGCGTATTTTGATGGCTAAAATATAAGGTCATGAACCAGTTATTTATCGAACAAGGGGTGAAACACGGACAGCATATCCAAACGACGTTTATTGACACAGATCAGCAGACCGAGAGCCATGGTGTAGGCGTGGTTTTGTCACCACGCCCACGCACGTACGGGGATAAATAAATATCTATAAAGGAGACTGTCCGCACAAACTTTTTATGACAAACGAGACGTTGTTATGACTAATCTCAGTGCGCTCGCGTTGGCAAAAAAAAAAAAGAAAACAATGGCACTGTAAAAGGAGGTTACGGGATCCATTTTAGTCAATCGAGATCAGGTCGCAAAGGGAGCCTTATGCATCTAATCATTTCTTTCTTTTGCTCAAATTATTTAGGCCTACGACCAC
Source organism: Rhipicephalus microplus (assembly GCF_043290135.1). Classification (NCBI taxonomy): domain Eukaryota; kingdom Metazoa; phylum Arthropoda; class Arachnida; order Ixodida; family Ixodidae; genus Rhipicephalus; species Rhipicephalus microplus. The sequence continues at coordinate 205,275,992 of NC_134700.1, forward strand.
ATCATTTTTCTTTCTTTTTTTTTGGCATCAATACCGTGGCTTCCATATCGATGCGTATCTTGCCGGACGGGGATATGCAAGTAACAGTTTTAGAAGGAGCTTTCCCGTCATCGTGTGTGTACGTATGTAGGACTGTGCAGTATGTCACACATCGTTATGGATGTCGAAATGCACGTCTCGAAAGCACGTTGAGAAAAGCACGTCTCGAAAGAATTAAGTGTACTTCAGGCTCCCGGAAGTCAATTTATCAACGCTGAATGAGCATACAACTAACGAAGAAAGCAAGGGATGGCTTTAGATTGAGTGGAATTGCAATTCATCAGTATGACATAAAGAGAGAAGATGAAACGGATGATATGTATATCTAGCACTTCCGAGACAGAAATGAAAAAAAAGAAATTTTTTTTTCGAAGAAGGTTTCATAAAGGAGTGAGCTGCTAGCTAGACGAGCCAAAGTAGAGGCTAGTTGACTAACAACTTAGACATTTCGCGTTTGTCCTGTTCATAATTCTGCGTTTTTTTCATGCGTCCATCTTGGATATTCAACTGCACACTGTGTTAAGCAGGGACACTTGTTAGTTCGAACTCACCTGGTGTGTGTTTTTTGCTGCCTATATTGTACTTGAGCAGCGCGCAAAATGTTTCTAGCTGCTTGCCGTTCTTCTTTAGACATTCCAATTTCTTGCTATTGCATTCACTGCTCTGTTCTTAAGGTGAAACTGAGATGTGTATTAATATTATTATTATTAGTAGTAGTAGTCGTAGTCGTAGTAGTAGTAGTAGTAGTAGTAGTAGTAGTGTAGAAGTAGCAGTGACAAAATGTACAAAAAATCAGCACGCGCCGGTACTTTTGTCTGTACCGGCGCGTGTTTATTGGACACCAATGTTAATTGGACTCCAACCAAGGTTTTTAAAATTTGCTGAAGTTTCGATTCGTGTGTGGGACTCGAAACTTCAAAGTAACTATAGTTTTACCTCGGTCAGCGCCATTGATTATTTTCACCAATGTTCCTTCGCGACCAGAGGACACCTTGTAAGACCCTCGACATATTCAGCCCTACCATGAGGTTTGGAAATCAGGAAACAGGAAGAAAGAAGGCAGGGAGGTTAAACAGAAAAGCTTCCAATTTTTAACCTTGCACTGGGGGATGGTAGGAGGGCGTAGTCCAACTGTACTGTACACGTGCGGAGGCGGTGCTTACAGCCTCGGTTTCGTCATCACTCTTCGGGAATGTAACGACTACGCTTGTCCGCTCGAAATGACCCGCCACTGCCTTGATCACGTGGCTCGTGGCATCAGGCCTTTTCCTCGTCTTCACCAACGCCAGTTTTCGGACATAAGCGCTAGTTCAAGCGGGTGCCTTTCACTTGCGGTGCAACGTTACTTGTGTTCCATAATCGCCTTGTGCCGTGCTCCCGATGGCACCTTTCGGCCTTCCCGATTTCCATCTTCGACTGAGGCACTCACTTTGTAAAGTTAAATGCCGGTTGGCGCGAGGTACAATCTTCGCTATCTAGTGCATCGGAAGCGAGTCGCGTTCCCTGCCTTAGGCACTCACCAGAAAGCGCTCGCGAAGGTCAGGGGAGGGTAGCGGTGTACGGAAGGCAATGGTACTTTTGCATTGTATCACTGGTCAGTAGGCGTTTATGATTCGATACCATGCAAATTCGGGCGCATATGGTTGTCGTACCTCCTCGCGAGTATAATACATACGGCAATGGTACAAGAAGACGTCGACTTCCAATGGAATGTTATCCGTTAATTTATTCATTCATTCATGAAACACTCATGAAAAGCTCCAGGCCTCAATAATGGTTCCATTTTGGTACGCAAAGAAACTAGAAAAAAATGGCAGAAAAAAAGCAAGAAAACTAGACACAAGAGGGACGGATCCACGTGGCAGAAATGTAAGGGGAGATTAATAAAGAGTGGAGGCAAAACAACGAGCGTAGAGGAAAGCTAAACATTTATCAATACCAAAGCGCGAGGCATGGCTACAAATATCGCAGCCTCTGTTATTGCCACGTAACAATATTAAGAAAAAATAACAGTAATAATGCCAGAAAAGTATAGAGGATGAAAATAAAAGTAATTTCATTGTAAATGTGAAGAAATAACAGTGAATGAAAAGATAACTTGTCATCGCCAGAATACGACCTTGCGACCTCCGAGTAACGCGTCCGATGCTTTACCACTGAGCTACGGTGGCTGTCATTCCTCAGTCCACATTATAGGATATATATGGGATATAGTGTCAGTAAGCTCTACATGCTGTCATTCTGGAGTGTGGAACACTCTTTTTTGCCTGTTTGGCATCGCGTAGCACGTAATCTTATAACGCGATGGCCGATGACCAATAATGCCTCGCATACCATCTCAAGGCATTAAGTCTGACAGAAAGAGACCTTCGCTTCGAATGACAGAAACTGTGAATTGGAAGGCTCATTTTCTAGTTAAGACACAATGTTAAGGGCAACTAACAGGCAATATTGTCAGAGAAAGTATAGAGGGTGTTAAGCGGCACCTGGTTTTCTAGTTTCTTATTAAAAACGAGGCTGTTCTTTTTTGCTTTTTTTGCTTAAGATTATCCTGCATACGGTTCATTTCCTGAAGCTTCCTTTGAGCTGGGACCAGAGTTTCTATTACCATGCATGATAAGCGGGTTTGGGGCTTATAATTTCGCCGAGTACCTTGTAGAATTCTTGTGGTCACTTCTCACGTTTTTGGGATTTATTCAAATTCTTTCGGCAAAGTTAGTTATTTTAGTCATCATCACTTTCGCTAACAGTTACTCGTCGTTCTCTAATAGCGTGTTTGTCGATGACTTTGGCCAGCTTAATGTTGAAGACAAACAAACGTCAAGGGAGAATCAACAAGTTACGTTAATGATAATAATAATGATTTGGGTGCATGTTAAAGAACCCCAGGTGGTCGAAATTTACTGAGCCCTCCACTACGGCGTCTCTAAAAATCATGTGGTGGTTTTGGGACGTTAAACTCCTACAATGAATCAATCAATCATTGTCTCCTCCTAGCCACTTATTTCTTCCTAATACATGTGGAATGTCGACACTAAGCATTGATCCAGTAAGAATTTTGCACTTTTTGACTACCCGCTGCTATGGCCGCGTGCGCAGTTGGAAATGCAGAAAATTGGGTAAAGTAGGTTTATCATGCGTGATAGTCAAGCGAGACATGGTAAAACGGACATGCGACTGCATGGCGAAGCGAGGTTGGATAAAATTCACAATAGATATCTCTCGCATGTCTCAAAATCAAGAGCTTATTTCATCCTGACGTCACGAATGGTGCCACAAAAACTGTAAACTGCTAGCAGAAAATAACATGCTTACTTCTGGCATTTTTAGAAAGCGTTTAGGCGCGCTTTAAACCTAACCGGGGCTGAGCTCTAACCTCGGCCGCGCCCCAGCGTTTGAGCGCGAACATGATGTGACTTGGTGCCATACAGCGCTACCACTCATTTTCCCTCTAGAAACGCTGTCGTCGGACACGAAATTTCAAAGATGCCATTGATCATTTTATGTGCGGGTGGGGTTGGAACGACACCCTTCGACCACAACTGCTAGCCTGGAGGGATGTACTTCAGTGGGGTAACAAAGCTGTGCAAAAGAGCCATCATATCAAGAAGGCCCTCCTACGGAGTGCCTCTTCGAGAATGGGAAGGCGGGGGACCGAACGGGAGAAGTGTGCTATCTATATATGACATTCCTGTCAAAGCCCATCCCGCACTCGGTGGCGAGTGCCACCCCGCTGAGCACTGACGTTGACCACCCATCTTCATTTGTTCCTCAAAAGATCGTCGTTGTGCCAAGAGGCGGGCCGCCAGGCGGGCAGCATAGGGATTCCTTATACAGGGTGCCCCAGCTATCTTTAGCGAGATTGTAAAAATATGTTGATACACGCAATGACGACGCGACCAAATGCATGTTCCTGATTGTTGCCTAGAGTGAGTGAGACTTTTTTTGTGCTCTGCACGATTGTTTAATTAGACCCTTTTAACTAACGTCTGAAAGAACAAAGATGGACCGAAAATTTCAGTGCGAAAGTTGTACATCGGTTTGCAGAACGTCCGATTAGAGAGTTGTGAACATTACATCTGTTAATTATTAGTGTTTTTCTGCTAACTAAAGATACCCGCGAAATAAAAAAAAATGTCAGCATATTCATGGCGTGAACAACGGATAGTGGGGCGAAGCATCCGTTGATTCGTTCTTGCTTCCGTTCATCCATGCGTCCGTCTGTGTGACCATTCATGCGTCCATCCGCCTGGCCGTGCGTGCGTCTGTTCGTGCGTCCGCACGTCCATCCGTGCGGCCGCTTCTGCATTCGTCCATGCGTCCATCGGACCGTGCAGCCATCCGTGTGTCCGTCCATGCATCTGTCTGTGTGTCCGTTCGTACATCTATAGTCAACACTCCAAGTACCACCATCTCGAATCTTTTCATCATATATTCCGCATATAAAAGCACTGCCATGCAGCGGACATTCCAAGTACTAAACGAGAGGTGGCACACGCACACTTTCTAACGGCTTGCGCTTCGTGTCTATTTCACACCTTTAACCAACTTGAGTTCATGGTATATACTAGTTTACTGTATTCATGGCACTGTGGCCCAACGCTCGCTAAACCTTTTCCTCAAGTTTCTCACGCTCCCTGAAAAGAACGTGAGGAAACGCGAATGCATTGCGTAGCATCCATAATACTCAGAGCTTTGCGTAACATGGAGCGTAAAGCTATATGGAGGGATACACAATGGTGTGAAGTGGCGAAAACGGTGGGTGAGCGTCTGTGAAGGTGGCTTGCACAGAATGAAAAGGTGACGTGTTCATAGATGGAGAAGGATACAGCTTTATTAAAAGAGATTTCATGGGTTTCGAGCTGGCCGCTTGTCTGCGGCGACCTTCTGTGCCCTTGCAATGACTGCTTTCTGCAGTTTTTCGTTAGGGGGCCGTATTAAGGTCTCCCATGTCGTTTCGAAGGAAGCTGGCAAAAGCTCTCTGGGTGGGGGAAGGCCCTCGCATTCCCAGAGGATGTGACTTTGGTTTGCTATGGCATTTTTGTCGCAATTTTTGCATGTTGAGTCAACCTCTCCTCCTGTGAATATCGCTAAGCGGTGAGGAGTGGTTAGGCTGTTCGTTTGAATTCGGCGGAGGATAGTGGCCTGGGTTCTTGCGAGGTTGCTGTGCAGTATAGGAAGTAATCTCCTGTCATCTTTATATATATTCGTAAGTTCGTTATAGGAGGTCACTGCCTCTCCTATCGGGGAGCCCGGTTCCAATGAAAGCGCGACCCGGTTTGCTAACTCTCGGGCCACTTTATGCGCTTCCTCGTTACCGGGCTTTCCCGAGTGAGCGGGGACCCAGACTAGATTGATTTTGGTTCTATCATTCTGATTGAAGTTTCTCAGGACCTTGGCTGTATTTAGTCCCACACTTCTCCTACAAAGCTGAGAATAGCGCTCTTAGAGTCGGTAAGGACAATGTGGATGGTTGGATGCACAATGGCCAGCGCTATGGCCATTTCTTCGGCCTCTTTGATTGATGCGGCTCTAGCGGAAGCCAGATTTACGATTTTAAGTTCTCCGTCCATGGCACTCAAGGTGTATGTGTAGTGTCCCTTCCCTGGTTGGCGGCATTGACGAAGACCACGGTTTGGTCTTGCTTGCGCGTTTCACTTAGCCTATCTGCTCTGGCTTTTCTCCTGGCGTCGTGTCTGCCCGCCAGGGTGTTTTTGGGTATTGGTTTGATCTCTAGGTAATTTCTGATCGCGGGAGGTAGTGGTGCTCTGTCGCCCGTGGTGTGTATGGACTGAATTATCAGTTTAAGCAAGGTATGTAGTCCCGTCATCGTGTCTGAAAGCCGTGTTATTTGTGTTGTTTTGTGGGCTTCGATCAGCTCCTCTAGGGTGTTATGCATTCCAAGTTAGAGGAGCTTCTCGGTGCTGGTATAAACAGGCAAACCTAGGGCCCATTTGTATACGCCTGTCAAATTATAGCTTCAATTTTATCTTTGTCTGATTTTCTAAGAGGATAACAGGGGAAAGAGTAGACTATGCGGGTGATTAGGAAGGCCTGAATCAGTCTACAGAAGTCCATCTCCTTCATGCCTTTATGTCTGTTGGCCACTCTCCTGAGCAGTCCACCAATTTGTTTGGCGGTGTTCTGCAATTTTGTGAGAGACATGGTATTTTGCGTGTTATGTTGAATAAGCATACCGAGCACCTTAATGGTCCGAACCGGAGCAACCGGGCCGCTTTTCAACATAATTTTTATCGGTGCTTGTTGTAGGGCGTCCATGCATGGTGTCGTTTTGGCTTTACTTCTAGTGATTAGGAGTTCGGATTTCGAGGGGGAGCATGTTAACTCGTTGTGTGTCAAACATACCCTTGCACAACGTTGGCTGCCTCCTGTAACGCGTCATTTATCGCACCGTCCAAGCCACTGTTTGTTCAGATTGTAAAATCGTCCGCGTATATGGCAAAGTTTGATATGTGGTATCTTGTTTAGCTGTTGTGGTAAGTTCATCACGGTGATATTGAAGAGTAGGGGCGAGAGGACGGCACCTTGCGGGGTTCCTGTTGTGCCAGCGTAAACTTTTTACCACGCACTTCACCCAGTCGGATGGTGGCCATTCTTTCTCTGAGAAAGTCGAAAATGTAGGCGAACGTTCTTTCACCAACGTTTAACTGGGATAAGCCTTTTAAGATGGCCTGATGCGCGACATTGTCAAAAGCTTTACTGACGTCCCGGCCCAATATGGTCCGAGTGGCTCGTACTGGGCCTGGGTCAAGGATGTCTTGTTGCAGTGGAAGCATAATATCTTGTGTTGATAGACACTCTCTGAAGCCGATAGGGGTGTCAGGTAGCAGATGCTCTTTTTCAATGTAATCGTTGAGTCGGAATAATATGATATGCTCCATGACCTTGTCTAAGCAGGAGGTGAGGGAAATTGGTCGAAGGTTTCCCAGTTCCAACTTCTTGCCCGGTTTCGGAATAAAAAAATGACGGTAGCATGTTTCCAGCTAGGCGGAACTTTTTCATCAGCCCAGTAAGTGTTGAATAGTTTAGTGATCTGGCTGATCGAGTGGTCACCTAAATTTCAGAGCATTTTGTTTTTTATTCTGTCTTCCCCACTGCGGCAGTGGTTTTAATCTGGCTAAGGAATCCTCTAGCTTCAGCTTCTTCTATATCGCTATCTAAAGCTGGATTGATTTCTCCTTCATATTTAGCTGGAGTGGGCATGTCCCTGTTGGTGTTGAAGTATTTGCTTTGCAGTTCCCGTATTAGGTCATTCTCCTCCCCAGGATAGGAATGAATTAGTTTCTGCAGGTTCTTACTTGTGTTATATTTTGTTTGTTCGGTATCTATCAGATGGTTGAGTAGAAACCAGGAGTTTTTATTAGCTGATTGGCCATTGAGCCGGTCACACATTTGGTTCCAGTGTTCTCGACTCAACGCTTGTGTATAATTTTCTACTTCTTCGTCGATTTGAGCTATCTTCTTTCGTAAGGTTCTGTTGTGTTTTTGTGACATCCATCTCTTCTGAATACTTTCCCTAGCTTGCCGCAGGTGTATAAGCCGTGAGTCAGGGGCCGGGTGATCCTCCTCCTCTATCTCGGCTTCAGTGGTGGCCCTGTTCGCGTCTTCGATTAGAGAAGATGTCCATTCTTCCAAGTTTGTGAGTTCTGTGGGTTCTCTCTCATTTCCAATGTCTCTGAAAGTGTCCCAATTAGTATGTCTCACTCTGAATTTTCCTTTCGTTATTTCACCGAGTGGTAATGTGGTGGCTACGATGTAATGATCGCTGCCTGCATTAGTTTCTGTGTTTTCCCATTTGGCGAATTGTATGTTTTTAATGAATGTTAGATCAGGTGATGTGTTTTGACGGATGCTGTTACCTACTCGGGTGGGGCACTCGGGGTCTGTGAGGTGGGTAAGCCCAGCTCTAGTGAGGTTGTCCATAAGCTGGTCCCCTTGTTCTCACAAGACTTATAGCCCCATGCCAGATGGTGAGCATTGAAGTCACCTACTATGATTAGTGGTGAGCTTCTGGCATGTTTCTGCGCCTTTACAATAAGCTTAGAGGCGACGATGCCTCTGTTCTTTGGTGGATGATATGCGTTTAGGATGTACAGGGTGTGGTAAGTTTTCTTCTTGGGGAGGGTTTCTACAAAGTTGTAGGCTATATCCTCGATTGCGAGATCTATCGCGTTAGCGGTGAGGTTTCTATGTATCATGAGTGCTGTGGAAGGATTAAAGCCTTCCGCCACAGTCGTGTTGAAGGTTGTGTAGCCAAAAAGCTTAGCGTTTACGCCAGTTTCCTGCAGCGCAATAACATCAGGTTTGAATGTAGAATGATGTATCCTATATTTGAGATCACGTCTTTTAGCTCGAAACCCTCTGCAATTCCATTGGCACATAAAAATTTGGTCGCTCGCCATCATGAATGCTTAGGAGTTTCTGCACGTGGTTCGTGTATTCTGATTGCGCCTCCCGCTGGGGGTCGTTGATCTAAGCTAGTATTGTTGTTGGGTCCCTCGCCTCTAACTAGGAGTGGCAATTGTGCAACAGGACTTTGGGGTTTTTGCTTATGCTGTGTCATTGCGCCTCTGTTAGCTACTTTGAGCTGATTAAGACCTGCCAGAATGTTTTCGAAGGCGGCTTAGATTCTGGTGAGGTGAACCTCAGTAGATGCCTGAAACTCAGCCTGTTTGGCTTCTAGCTCCTTGAAGCGCGCGTTTATTGCAGTTTTTAGCTTGGCTATTCTGAGTGTCGAGTTTTTTTTTCTCGTTTTTCTTCTGTGGCAATTTCCGGCGCTGGGCTAGAAGCTCTGCGCTTTTCTCCTCTATTTCTGTCAGTTTCCACGTTAGTTACCTCACTGTGAGCGCATGTCATTTGTTCTTCAGCCGCGGTTGGGGTAAAGGTAGAATTGGAATTGTTTTTCAGTTGCCTGATCTGTTAGCTGGCTGAAACCAACTGTTGCTGTAAAGAGTTTACCAGCTCTGTCAGTTCCCTCACCTGATTGTCTTGTGGTCTGGCTGGTGGCTGCGTCCTTGATCTCGAACTGGATCTGGAATGGCTGCCTCGAGTCCGGGATGTTGACCAGTTCCTGGTGTTGCCCCCTTGTTTGGTGTTGGATGCTGGCTGAGTAGTAGCCGCTTTGATGGTTTGCCCCGGATTGTCGGTACGCCAACCCACGCACTTTGGTGGGCCGTTGCTCCAGACGTTCTCGTTGTTGTGTATTGCTGGCATAGAAGTGCATGTCTTCTCACTGGGACTACGGCTCTTCTGCGCAGGAATGGGGGCATTTCTGTTCCTGCTCTTGCTTCTTTTTAGTGACCTCGATCTTACTCGACGGCCTGGTAATTTTGATTTACCTCCTTCATTGGTGCTGGAGGACATCGATGTGTTCTTGCTGTTATTAGGTTTGGGCGTAACTTGCAGCTCCTGCTGCCAGTGGTATGTTCGCCGAGGCAGACTACACACTGTGGTGTACATGTCTGCTGTTCTCCCAATGGTGGTGGGGGATGTTCTCCACCGCATCTTCGGCATTTTAGTATACCAGGGCCGGGCAGCGGGCACACATCAGTGCGGTTCCCAAGCTTCCTTCAGTTGAAGCAGGCCTCAGGTCACTTCCTGAAGGGATGTACTTCTAAGGTGAAACACCTGAAGCGGATCGTGGCAGGAAGCTTGTGTCCGGCGAAGGTGATGACCAGGTGTTTTGATGAGCCCAGTCTCCTGGCATTTACTATGGGGATGTCAGGGCTTTTCTTCATAAGTTGTGCTTGAAGACGTGGTCTGTCTCGTCCGTGTAGGCCTTGTAAACTACTCCACGGATGGAGTCGTCCGGCACTGGTGCGTAGATGGCCACTGGCAAGTTCATATTGTACCTCTGACTTCTGAGCCCTTCCAATAAGCGGTAAGCTTCTGCCCTGATTCTGTAGGGTGTACTGACTGTAAGGGTATTTTAAATGGGGCTAATTTTTATTTGGTCTTATTCTTCTGCTCGGGCCGAGTTGACTTTTGCAGTGTTTTGGATGGCTTCCAGCAGCGTAGCGAGGCCAATGTTCGACAGGTTGATTGGGTGTCTGGGTCGAATTACAATTTTGTAATGCTCGCTTGGCAGCCTTGGCATGGACCTCCGGCGTGAAAGCTGCGGTGGGCGCGCTGCTTGCACGACGAGTGCTGGTTACTGGCGTGTTCAGGCATTGCCTCTGAGGGCTTGGGCACGGTCGTTCTGTACTTGTGCTGCATATCTAGGGGGTTTAAGACACCCTGCGTCATTTTTGATGTGTCCCAGGGGCCGTCTTCGAGCTCTGCTGGGTCTAGTTTCTCGCCTTCTACAGCGTACTGCATAATCTTCCGAACGTGGCGTCTGCCACTTTGCGCTGCATGACGGCTGGTCGCGGGTGAGCGTAAATGATTTAAAAAGGCTCACCACTGGCACTTGTGGTTTCCGAAGTCAGTTTCGCTCCACAATTCATCGTCACAGGGCTCAGGGCGTCCCTCAGCGTCGCTGCGAGCTGCCGCTCATCCACCTTGTCACCGCCACGCCGCCGGCGTCGATGCTAGGGTGAGCGTCGTGCCCATTTGCAGCCGGTCTACTTTCGGTGAATTTTTGGAAGTGGAGACTTCCACGCCCGAAATATTGATGTCGTCAGGTTCCTCTTCACCTTACGAAGACGATAAGCACATTTTCTAGCTGTTTCACACGAAGATTTTGCACAAAGACACCCAAAAAGCAGGAGCTCATTGTGAGCGCGTCCTCACTCGTCTGCGAGTATCTGGGGGTTTCTGTTGAAAGATTGATGATGTCGCAATGCTCCGTCGGGGGCGGTCGATATGAAATGAACTGCATGAAATTGTGCGTGCCAGTCACGACGTTAGGCTCTTAATGGAAACCATGTACCATCACACCAAATAATCTCAACCAGTTCTGTCAGAACAATGAGCGACGGCACCGGTAGAAGTGCGTAGCCTGCTTGTGCTACAAAACCGGAGTAGTGTATCGGCGCCACAAACGCCAGAATTCTGGGGTGCCTGCTTCTGAAGCAGGCGTATTAGCGTCACCTTATAGCAACACCAAAACACATAAGCAGCTGCGCTGAGAATTAGCATTATGCAGTCACGTAATCGTGTGTGAGTTGAATTAATTCATTCATTACGGACCCTTTCGAGGATTACAAACAGAGCGCCTTGATGACTTTCAGTTTCGTCCCCTGATGTGCTTTACTAACAATAGTGGGCCACAAAATCTTTAGAAATTAGCCCGCTGATTTTCTACAGTTTTTTTATTTCGCAAAATTTATACAAAGAATTGTTTTTAGGGGCGAAGCTTCTTATAGCAGCACCTGTTCATCCCTCGTAGCTATTGTAGTGTGTAACAAGTATAACATTTTGACCTCCAAGGTGGTGCCGGTGAGAGATTTCTTCTGTGCGTCGTTGAACAATAAAAAATAGTGCTCAATGTACATGCCAATGACTGCTAATGGGGAATGATAGACAGGAGCATTAGACTTTAAATTAACGCGCACGCTTCGATCCCCATTAGCAGCCATTGGCATGTACATTGAAAACTGTCTGACAAGAAAGGGTTGCTACGTTATACTCGCTGGTTGTAACGTCCTTAGTTTTAGAAAGGCTTAGCGAGTGTTGAGCCGCAGTGACATGAATACATGATTGATATGTGGGGTTTAACGTCCCAAAACCACCATATGATTATGAGAGACGCCGTAGTGGAGGGCTCCGGAAATTTTGACCACCTGGGGTTCTTTAACGTGCACCCAAATCTGAGCACACGGGCCTACAACATTTCCGCCTCCATCGGAAATGCAGCCGCCGCAGCCGGGATTCGAACCCGCGCCCTGCGGGTCAGCAGCCGAGTACCTTAGCCACTAGACCACCGCGGCGGGGCAGTGACATGAATACAATGAACTAGTGTATACCATGAGTGAACTCGAGGTGGTTAAAGGTGGGAAGTAGATACGAAGCGCAAGCCGTAAGAAAGTAAAAGCCGAATTCTCCTGTCTCTCATTTCCCATTAGCAGCCATCCACATGTATATTGAACACTATCTGACAGGAAAAGGTTGCTACGTTATACTCGCTGGTTGTAACCTCCTTAGTTTTAGAAAGTTTTAGCGAGTGTTGAGCCGCAGTGACATGAATACAATGAACTAGTATATACCATGAACTCGAGGTGGTTAAAGGTGGGAAGTAGACCCGAAGCGCAAGCCGTAAGAAATTGTGCGTGTGCCACCTCTCGTTTAGTCCTTGGAAAGTCCGCTGGATGGCGATGCTTCTATATGGGGAATATATGATGAAAAGAGGCGAGATGGTGGTACTTGAAGTGTTGAATATATGGATGAACGGACACACAGATATATGCATGGATGGACGCATGAACGGACGCAGGGGCGGGTGCATGGACGAACGCAGGGGCGGGTGCACGAACAGACGCACGCACGGACGGGCGGATGAATGCATGCACGGTCACACAGATGGACGCATGGACGAACAGAAGCAAGAACGAATGGACGGACGAATGCTTCGCCCAACTCTTCATCATTCACTCTGTGGATATGCTACCATTTTTTTTGAGCTACATAAAAACTAAAACAATTGCTTGTAACTAATGCCAATCCTTCTATGTGACACACGGAAGAGAGATTTTCTGCACGCTTGAAACAAAATTGAAAACGTGCTTTCAGTTACGACGTTAGGAGCTGGTAAATGAGGTTTTTTTTTGGGGGGGGGGGGAGGAGGTTACAACGCTTGTGACCTTGAAATCGTCTATATATTATACAAGCGTTTTTTCGTGCAGATTGTGCCTCCTGCTTGGTGATGAATTCGTAGCAGATATTGAAGCTTCAACATTTGAAGAGCTTTCTTTAATTTTTACACGTTTGCCTAAAGGTAAAACTGTAAATTCCTTTGCATTAGTCTTTACAATGATATTTCAGGTAATCAAAAAAGCTACAATGGATAGGCAGGCGAAATTGGATATGTAACCAGATCTGGCACAGAGGCTTCTCAAGATCAATAAATTTGGGTGTGCCCTGTTGCAATTTGTTTCGTGCACACCCAGTTTGAGAAAGGCTTTCCGATCCTAATGGTCAGCTTAAATTCCGCATGCCATTGAATTAATCTGAGCGCCAAGTTATTTATTCTATGTGACGAACATTTAGGCCATGCACCAACAAAATTAATCCAAACGCCAACTCAGTTAGGCCGCGTGCCAGTGAGTTTAATTCATGTGCCACCATACTTATTCCAACTGCTTTGATTCAAGTGCCAGTCACATTATTCCATGCACAAAAAGCAGAATATGGGTCTTAAAAACGGTAGTGAAATTGAAATGTAGTTCCTACAATATATAGGATAATAGTCGCAAAGTATAACAAATCATTATTATTTGTATTCACGGCTTGTATTTGCGAAAAAAATATGCTGTCGTTGTCCGCTTGAGCCGTGTTTGTACTTTGCTGTATACAAGTTTGTATACGAGTGCTTCGCCCGGGAGAAGTCATTTAAGGGCAGCAAAAGACAAGGGAGGAACATGTTAACGAATATTTTATGTTCGTCCCTAGCTCTCAATTGGATTTGTATACCATTACATGACCACAACAGATGATGCAATGCGACTATGGTTATTGGAGCCCCGAAGTGCATAACAAGATATGGAAAACCTGGCCGTAGGCAGCGATAGGTCAAAAGCAGGTACATAATCAAGAAATTAGGAAGCCCTCACAAGGCACAGCGAATTAAAGATAATTTGAATAGATTTTCGTCTTGCAGTGCACATAAACTCATGATCCTGATGTGAACAATGATAGTAATATTTTCCATTCATATTAGCTGTAATCTTTTTAATTCAAACGAAACTATGTGAATCTGATGACACACGCGTCTTTCAAGCAAATACGCTTTAGCAACACTAGCGTCATCTGTTACTTGAAAACAGGAAAACCTCCGTTGATGCTTTTATAAAAAAGTCAAATTACACATGAACTCAAACAGATGCAAGTTTAGTTTTGAAATGGTTATTTTTGATTTCAAGAACGGAATAATATGATCTGTCGGTCCCCATAGTTTTCACTGGGCTGAGCAGACGACTGCGAACGCCTCAGCGAATAAGCAGCCAAGTAGTCTCTGCTGAGCAGACGACATGATTCTCTGCATACGCGTTGGTGTAGACGATTATCTGGAACAATGCAGTAGCGATGAAGCGCAGGCTAACATGAACTCTATGAGCAAATATTGCCACGTTCCATTCCCAAGTTTTCGTTATCGTCCCAAAACACCACACGATTCTCAGCAAAAACCACGCCTGCAGTTTTCGAGAAGGTTCCGGACTGTAGTAGATCATTTCGATAAGGTCACGCCCACTGTGCAAACGGTACAGATTGTCCTGGAACCTACGCCACCGCCAGCGATAGCGCTAGAACATTCGACGGCAAGAGTATAAATGCCGACGCGCTTCGCCGCTTGTCAGTTGTTGAACGAAGGCCGACGCTCCGTTCACCGCTATCAGTCCGAGACTGCTATCTGTGCAAGACTGCTGCTGTAATCGAACTTGTCTGTTTACTGGGCACAGGTTCGCCCAAATAAACAGTTAAATCCCAACACGAAGTCTCCTGTCTTTGGCCACGTCATGACCCCGTGACAATATATTTAGTACCCGTAAATGCAATAACTACACATTGTTTTTTTTTTTAATTTGAAGCTATGGCACGAAAACGTTATAGGGAAATAGAACTGCACCTGATTCCATAAACATGTAAAGGTGAGCGAAAAGTTTTTCCTAGTGTTTCCTGTTTGCGTTGTTCCGACATTTACACTGCATGAAGTGGCAAACCGTGTGTTTCTTGTGCATGGATTAAACTTACTGGCACCTGAAATAAAGCTGTTGGCAATTGGGTTAAATATGCTGACACTTGGATTAAAATCATTGGCAAGCGGCCTGAGTTGGCGCTTGAATTAAATATTTACCGCTTGGATTAGTTGTTTGGCACATAGAATAAATATCTTGGCGCTGTTACGTTTGGCCCGGCGATTCGTCTGGACAGACGTCATTGTGCGTAAGCTGGTCTACTGGAAAGCTTTCAGCTCCATCGACGGGCAATCTGCCAGACGCTGTCGAAGATTTCGGCAATGACCCAGAGAATGTGGCAAGCAAAGGCGAGTTCCTGACTTTCAATTGCGGACCCTTTCGTCGTCCCTTCAAGCAGCAGCGGCACCTGATGACCTTGGCGACTCATCTGGTGACGGGGAAGCTGTTGTGAGCGGCGTCAGAGCTGACGGGGGAGCGGCGCTCTTTTAATCCTCAATCAAGTAGCCGACTGACCGGCTGCCTATGCTCGTCAGGCATTGTCTGTGCTAGCCGGAGGATGAGACGTCGTGTCGCCACGACGCCGTAAACCGTTCCAGAGAGGACAACAAAGACAGCATCTTCCTTGGAAGAGACCATGGCGGCCCCCGCAAATCACTCGGCTAATTGAGCGAATAGATCGGCGGACACTTTGATGTATGCTGTCAGGTTCTTGGGACCTCTCGACTAGCGGCACACACACGACGAGGAAGAGCCCTGCTGGCGCCACCTTGCAGTGCAGTGTTGACGACTCAATATTGGACGTTTACGTGGACTGTGCATGCTCGTCCCCCCTCAGCTGTTGTGTGTGTGTGATTGGTGTTCCTCTCGCAGAGGAGGAGCCCGACAGGGCTTAAAACGACGCCGCAGAGTGCCGGACGTCGCTCTGAACTATGTAACGGTTCTTCCACCACGCTCGTGGTTTGTAAAGCCACGAACCTTTCTTTGCTGTAAATATGTGTAAATAGTGCCATAAACCTGTTTGTTTTTCGTATCCTCTTCTTGTCAGCGTTCGTTTCTTCGACCTGGTTACACCACGCTACCACAGGAGACCGGGTAGACCCCCATTCGCAACAACTGGTGGCAGCAGTGAGATGCCGTCAGCGAACTTCCTCCTTCCGAACCCTAACAACTGGTTGGCAGCGGCGAGATGAACTTCACGACATGGTGCTGTGCTGTGGTGAGTGCTTGGTCTTTGCTTTGACTTTCCAGGCTTCAATTGTGTGAGTTTATTAGAGGCTGGATTGTGTGTGAATTAGGGAGATTACCTTTTGTGAGTTTGGCTTGTAGGGATCACCCAATTATGTGGGAAATGCAGGACCAAAGTGCAACGGCATTTATGGCGTGGAAGGCAATGCTAAGAGATGGGGTGCACGTTAAAGAACCCCAGGTGGTCAAAATTTCCGGAGCCCTCCACTACGGCGTCTCTCATAATCATATGGTGGTTTTGGGACGTTAAACCCCACAAATCAATCAATCAATGCTAAGAGATGAACTTTTGGCTGTGAGTAAGCATCTAGGCATTGAAGTAGAGGAAGGAATGGGCAGGACAGCGATTGTGAGGCAGATCTCGCAAAAAGCCAGTTAGGAGGAGATTAAAAGCGCGGTAGAGATTTTCGAAAAACAGAAAAGAGAAAAAGATGAAAGGGATAGAAAAGAGCGTCATCGAGCACGCAACTCGGTGATCGAACAATTGGAACAGAAAATCGAGGCAATGCGACGGAAAATTCAGCCATCCGTAAGTGTAGCTCAAGAGAAGTGCGAGAAAAACATAAGTGAGGTGCAGTTGATAGCCGTAGATAAGGCTAGCACGTTTAAGGATAGCAGCAGGTTTGATGAAGAACCAAATTTGAGTGCTGCGAAAGATGCTGCTCTAAGTAGAGAGGCCGACGAAGGCCAGAGCAAGTGTGACGAGGTGCTGTGCCAGTTAAATGTTAGCGAAACAGCTCGGATAGCTTCAGAAAAGCTGGTACAGACCTCAAGTGCGGTTGTCGCAACGGTGGAACTTGCAAACAGTGTGGAAGTACGCAAGGACACCGAAGAAAGCTCAGAAGCAGCGAAAGTAGGTAGCGGGAATATCAGTGCAGTAGCAGACAGCTCTCAGCATTGCGAGCTAGAGTGTTTGAAGGAAAGCAGCTGCACTGCTCCTAAGAGCATCCGCCAGTCTAAAGTGTGAAATAGGTGATCTTTTCGAAAATCATTTAGACGGCGCTGTGTCGACAGCTGACGAGTGCAGTGTGAGTGTTATTGACCTTGAGCTGAGAAGAAAGGAAAGATGGACACGGTCGCAGAAGTCCGAGGATGGAGCACCACTCGGCGAGAGCTCTTGTTGGCGTCAGGAGATGGTGTAGGGCGAGCCCAGTCGGCCAGAGCTGCGCTGTCATCGGAGATCGTGGGGGCACAACCGGTCGGCACGAAATCCAGAGAGCAAGTCTCATTACGATCATTTTGCGAATGTAATACTGGTGCTGCAAGCGTTCTCGTGCATTTACATTCACTGAAACTGTTAGAAGGAACGTGGCACGCGTGCCGCTCTCTTGGGTCACGAAGCGGGCGCCACGCGAATTATTGCGGCGCCATGCAGTCAGCGCCACAGGTTGTGTTAGCGGCACATTGTCTGCTATGGTTTCTCCCACTTTGTTTCGAGCGGCGCAAACCAGAGCGCGTGCGTCAAATTAGGAAGCACCGTAGCAGACGACGCGCACCCAACTACGCCGCTTGCGCTGATTGAGCTGGCACCGCAATACTTCGCGTGGCGCCCGCTTGGTGGCTGGCGGGAGCGGCACGCATGCTACGTTTCCTCTAACAATAGCCGCGACTGTACATTTTAAATACAAAGCATCTCTTAGCGAACTTCGGCGACTTTGAGTCTATCTATCTATCTATCTATCTATCTATCTATCTATCTATCTATCTATCTATCTATCTATCTATCTATCTATCTATCTATCTATCTATCTATCTATCTATCTATCTATCTATATAGCCGCCTACGACTTTTAGCTCTCCTGGATGTTTAGATAATGGTATCAATACCAAACTTGGTATGGCATAACATGACTGTATGGTGAGCATATCTGACTAATCACAACATCAAAATAATGGCATGAATGTCATGAATGTCATGATTTACATTTAATGGTCTTGCTGCTCTTGCGGTTGTTTCGTTCACATGACATGTTGGAAAACTGGTATGGTATGACATGATTGCATGGCGAACAAAAACGAAAGACTCCAGCACGAAAATCATGACATGCGTGTCATGTGACAACCTTACTACATGCCACGCTCATGATGCGCTGGCGGCCGTTTCGCTAGCTTCACCTAAACCAAATATCGTATTACGAGACGTGAATGGATGAGCAAGGCATGTGAGTGGTGCAAACATGATAATCATGAGATGCATGTCATATAACGACATGACTACATGCCACACTCATGGGCCAATACACTTAGACATGACCCGGCGCGCGTGTGCGCCGGCATTCGTTTCATCGCGTCGCACCGACGATGCCACGCCCTGTGCCGATCTACCTGCATTGCTTTGACGCACGGCGTTTGAGCGCGTCCGGCGTCCCTCCGTCACAAAGTGAGGCAGACGTGTTGCTGTCTGGATAACGTCATAGGCGCGAAATGCAGCAAGTCGCACTTCGCGCCGATGGACACCGGTTGGACCGGTCGCGCCTGGCTTCAGACTATAGAGTGCTCGAGTTTTGCAAGCGCCGCGTCGCTGCGCCCAGCGTGCGCGCGCGTCAACGTTACAGGAGTACATTGGGCCCTTCATGGTGCACTCGCCACCGTTTCGCTGGCATCACATATACCAAATTTGGTATTACTGGACGTGAATGGTCGACGAATGTATGGGACGGGTAGAAGTATGATATTCATGAGATGCGTTTCATCTAACAACATGGCTACATTCCACGCTCATGATGAGCGCACAGCCGTGTCGCTAGCTCCTCGTATAACAAATTTAGTATTGAATGACGTGAAGGGACGACGAAGGTAAATTACACGTCCAAACATAATAATCATGATATGCGCGTCATGTAAGAACATGACAACATTCCACGTTCATGATGTGCTTGCAGCCGTTTCACTAAATTCACATATACATATTTTGGTATCACGTGATGTGAATAGACGACGAAGGTAAATTACACGTCCAAACATGATAATCTTGATATGCGCGTCATGTATAAAACATGATTACATGCTAGGCTCATAGCATGCTTGCGGCCGTTTTGCTACTTCCACATATACCGAATTTTGTATTACGTGACGCGAATGAACGACGAACGTAAATGACACGTCCAAATATGATATTCATAATATTGAAGTCATGTACGGCATAATTTACCTCGTCTCGTAACGTTGTGCTGATTTAAAAGTGACATATCAACCTTCCTCATTCGTGCTTCGCTTATCATCGATTCCCACTGTACGTAGATCTGCCTTTTTTTTTTACCTTTGTGTCCCTTTAAGGACAATAATCTTTCTTCGAATACTTCGATGCAGAATTTTGCCCTGTCTGTGTGTCTGCAGTGTGTCTTTCCTGCTTTCCTATATGTCACACAATTCACTAAAATGATGAAAGTTTAACCCCGCTCTAAGCAACCATCCATATTGATCTGCGTTTTGCGTTCATGCGTGCAGACGTTGTCAATAAAAAACACACAAAAAAACTGTCAGGCCTGCGTGGAACGCGTGGCACAGTCATAGCGAAGCTGGAAGAGCAGCCATTCATAGCATTTTCTATCGACACTTTTTGAGTAACTGCTACCAACACACTTGCTGGCCGGGTACCACTATGCCTTAAATAATCATAATTGTAGGGTAGTACGCCGGAATTCCCTATGCTATTCTTCGTTATTCTAGGGAAAAGTGTGGTATCCACTAAACACTTGCTAAACATTTTGCGCAATTTTCGTGCACTAGATGACGACGATGCATGAAGAATTATGCCTGAAGTAGGTATGCGCAATAGTTATTAGGTGATCAAGAACAAGCTTTTGCAATGGTTTGGAGCATTGGACGGCTCACTCGTTACGCTATTCGTATTGTGTGACATCTGCTTGCTCTTTTGCTGTTCTAAAACGCTTTAATACTCATATTAACGTGACTCCTTTTTCGACATGAAGCCCGCCTAAAGCGAATTCGCAAACGAGTGCCAAACGGCAGGGTAATTCAGTGGTAAAATACTTGGCAGGCACGCAGTGGACCTGATTTGAATCCCATTGTGTCCTTTTTTTTTCTTTTTTTTAATTTCTTGCGATACTGGTTACGGACACCGGCGGCGGTGGCGGCTGTCAATTACGGCACCGCACATGACCCCTGTTTTGATTTCATAGCAACTTTCGATTTAAGAACAAATATTACGCCTAATTGGTGCAACATGAATACGGGTTGATTAGGTAATGTGTTACAATATTTTTAATGCATGAATACGTAATTATGAAGACCGCAGTGCTTATTACACGGTGCTGGCAATGCGACGGTATGACCGAAAAAAATTGGTGCTTCCTACACCTCACTAAAATTAGATCATGCTAGCGCCTACCACTTACTTGGCGTCCTATCTGACTTCGTTTTTTTAAATTACTGCTAGATGGCGTTCATTATCTCCCCAGCACCAACTCACTAATTTTCTCGCGCAGAACGTCAAATAAACGTTTGATTTTCTCTCTCAAGACATTCTATTATCGTCGTTCAAATACTTTTGCCCGTGAAGCACGAAAATACGCCGCCATTTTTTTTCTTGAGATGTAACCGACTATTGTCCCCGTCATGTCGAAAAACAAACAAGTAACGGCCGGCCGCAAATTGGCAAAGACTGCAAAGGAAAGCTGAAAACGCCCATGACACACTGACGTTTTTCTTTCAGGGGGCTGCACGGCTGGTCGAGTTCGGTTCCAAGAAAGTCTTTTCCGTTCCTCATTGGTCCTATCTTTTTCCTCTTCCGACATGTGCTGTCAAGCGTGCACCCAACAGCAGCTCAGTGCCAAACTTCCGCATCACAGTGCTGGAGAACTTTGGCTCTAGCCCACCAGCCGTCACACTCAAGTGGTGGCCCATCGGCATTGCAGGCCGACGCGAACAACATGCGACTGGTCGTAGAAACTTAGAGAAGTGAGCTGTGTTGAATTGGGTTGAGGCAGCCAAGTGACTAGTCCGTGGAAGGCCATTACGCCGTCTTCGCATTGCGTTCTTCGCTCCCACTCCCAGCCTTTTCCCTTCTTGTTCTTGCTCGCAGAAAATGTGTAACGAGCTCTCTCCCGTGCCTTTTCAGACTTGGTGTCATGTTATTTGGTTGGTACGACTTGCGTCTCGACCAACCTTTTCTGTTAGTCCTCTTGCACCTGTAACGATAATGAAACCTGCGTTCATACACTTCTTGGCCTGTGTTGTTTTACATGGTTCATTATGTGATGTTGAAGTTCTTAAGCAGCTAAACTTTACGATTATGGGCGTGGCGGCAGCAATATTCTTCGTGAAAACAATGGAGAATAAACACAATTTTTTATCAAAGCTTGATGGGCTGTGCGAGACAATATTTGAGCTGTTGACGGAATGTTTACGGCCTTCGGTCACTCTTTTACCAGTACGCCCAATTGGCAAAAGAAAAGAGCAACGGGAAATATAGGAATGGCAAGGAGGTTAGCCAGATAGGCTGATACCCCTGTCACAAGGGCACCCGCGAATTCCGTTTAACTTTATCGTTCTTGCGGAAACGGTGATGCCGTCTGTGTCACGCGGTCTCCCTTACGTCAAGGGCTTAAATGGGCCTTTTTCGCAAATGAAGTTTAGCAATCTTCATTTGTGACAGAAAGCTGTTCTCTCGTCCCCAGCAATCTCTAGTTGTGGAGAAAACTGTGGACACGAAACAGCCGTTGTCAACTTAATAATGAACTTTATCAATATAAAAGTATATTTGCTTACATATTCCGATAATATCAAACATTTATTAAAGAGGAAGTACGTGCGCAAGTGCACGCACTCGCCACACCATGACTCGCCAAAAGCCATCGCGTCGCCGTTTTGATAAAAGTTTCTTCGAGTTCGTGCCAGCCATCCTATCCGTGCTCACCATGGTGCTCACCTTGGTGTTATCCGTGCTCACCATGGTTGACGTGGCTTTTCTTCCTGCTTCGTCGACGCTGGTACTCATGCCGGCACTGCATGCGAACCGTTGTGGTACCCGTTCGTATTAAAAGAGCAGTGACACCTCACTTCAAACTCGAGATGTGGCGTTCATTTGATTGCTCGGAATGCATGATTTTTTTTGCGAAGTATAAATAGAATTTTGTTCACGCAGAAACACAGACAACCGTCAAGCTGAAGCACCACGCACTTGAAGTGTTCGCTATGCTTCACCACATATTGGCTATGCTTAGCCTAACCAACACACCGGAAAGCAGCCGGCAATTCTTTACGCATTCGCACGCAAAGGGCAACCGGCTCGAGCCACAAGCCCGTTCACTGCAAGGCAACCAGAGCAGCCAGACCAGCAGGTCGTAAAAGGTCGATATCACGTAAACGAGTTCGCCATGGGCATGCCCCGCAGCAAGATACAAGAAAAAAGAAGGGATTGGGGAACCGGGGCTGACAGTTTACGGTTGTACCACGAGGCATCGTTGAGGTTTGGAAAGAAAAAAAAACAAAGAAAGGAACGGGAGACGTAAAATGGGCCCGAAAAGATAAAGAACAGGAAATAGGCCGCTTGCTCTACATTTGTTTTTTGTTTTTGTTGTTGTTGTGTCTCACTGTTTGGTAGAGCACAAATCGTGAGGAACCGACAAATATTTTCTTTCGTGGCACCGAATTATGCAGCAGCGGGGAGCGTAGTGCTACTGCGAGCAGCAACAACTCTTTGGTGCCGACGCGCAGCCACGGCTTTGCTTGCAATGGACCTGCCGTGCAGAGCCTTGCAAGGGTGTAGGCATCGGAGGTGTCAGACAAATACCAGCCATTCTGCGCGCAACGTTGAAGAAAAAGCGAACAGAACGAAGCTGTGTCCTTTCATACATGCCGACGTTATATTACATCATTTCTTCGAGTTCCGGTGGAGTTCTTTTGAATGGGAACGGCCTTTTAATGCAGTATTCTGCGAAGTTCAAACTATGTCTGTTTCATTGAAAGCAACGCTATCTCGATAGAAAACTTAGTGCTGTAAATATTTGTTTCTTTCTTTCTTTTCGTAAGTGACGTGTTGTCATTTTTTGCGAATAAACGTGGGAGGCTAGTACTGCGAAACTCAAGTCTTAAGTAAGTTAGATGCAGCACATGCTATTTAATAATAAAAATCATGAATGACACAGTCTTTCGTGCATTTTCCGAAAACTATTCAAAGGTGAGAGTCATCTTTTTCTACTTTTTCTTCTCAGTGCATTGTCTCGAGCTTCTATTCTTACTCCCTCCCACCAAGCGAAAAAAAAAACCTAGAAAAAAAACATGCTATGTACACTCAACCTACTTTTCCACTGGCTCCGTGATCGACCCACCTTTGACCACGTAGGTGATGCCACGTGAGGACGTCTTCATGTGGCGTCATGATGACGTCGTCACGAAATAATTTTTAATAGTTTCATGCTGACGTCGACGCCCCCGATGGTTACTTTTCGCATTGATGGTGCATCTGGTGCTTTCGACTTAACAAATTTAATGAACACGCACTTCCGAAAGGAAGGAATATGCAGGCAGGTCCTCAGTTCATACCTCATCAGCGCGGGCTGTTTTATCAGAGTGGACTGCACGATCTCGTACGTGACCAGGTATCAAGATACGGGTCTATTGGTTTCCAAACCTTCATAGCCTTCATCGCAAGCTGGACAAACAAGATACGCGAATGAGATGCTGTTACAAAAGAGTGGTGTGAGGGACATACGCCGTGAACTGCTCCTTCTTGCGAGCTCGAGCCAAATCACGGAGATGAAAAGCAAAGAGAGAAACACAAAATAACAGCGCTCGACCAACCAATCGAGAGCAGTGCTTTTATTCATACGTGACACTTTTATTCATGACCAGTATCTGCGTTCGCAGCAAGAAACATGTCGTTGTGCCGCGCCGTTAATACTTTAGCTTATTCTTTTGTTTAGGCTTAAGATCAAATGAAAATCATTTCTAATTTCAACACGTACAAACAGTGGTAAACGTCTGTCAGTCAATACGCTGACTAGAACCAATTTGAATTCGCTTGTGTTTTCCTTCAAATATTCATCTGTAGCCCATCGCGGCTCTTCTCGTGCCGGCTAGTGAGTTAGCACACTCCTCGCATTGTAAGGTAATCTCCTCCTTACGATGTGCTATGTGCCCATCAATTACATGTAAGGACGCTACATTAGCTCTTTGAACAGTAAACGCTTACAAATCATGTAGACGTACGCCTGCTCTATTTTGCACTACTCCATTTTTCTCCCTACGTTTTGGGGAGCAGACGCAACAGAGCTTTGTCAACTTCCCTACTCTCGCTCCCTTACTCGATCTTTCTTACACATTAAATTTGGCTGTCAAATGATTCCTGCACGGAGATAGTGCACATGTTTTACTCCTGAGTAGAAAAACTTATAAGAAATTTCCATGATCCGATATGACGACGAGTCGCTGACGCTGTAAGTGTCACCTGCAATACACTACTCTGAATAGAAGTATCAGCGTCGTTATTGCAACGAGCAGCCTGCACGTATAATGGCAATATCCTGATAGAGTTGAGGCGATGCCATGCCTTAGTGGGAGAGCAGTTGCGAGTCTCAACGAACTAATGCGGAGTTATGCGCGACCCCCTGCATATTGGTTCAGCATCTTTCGTAAGTGGCGCTCCTCCAAAATTGAATTTTTGGTTTGCTAAGGAGGCAGAACCGTCTACTGAATCTCACTAGACTCTCCCTACTTATGAAACTCAATCTGGACATAACGAGGAAATTTATTGTTCGTCAAATAATTTTACTTCGCCGACGCAGAAGAGTGCATTCTAGGGTCAGACGTTGTGTCGAAAGCACTGTAAATGTCACAACAACAAGAAAAGGTATTTGGTCTAATGAACGCTCCTGCAGATGGTACACGGCCTCACATTTACCCCGCAAGCAAATGCCGACAGGCGAGGCTTGTTAAGTATGAACTTTTCACATAAAAAGGCGTGGTAGTTACGGCACACGACATTGACGTTGAAGGCTGCAAAGAAAAAAAAGGTATAGCTTGCTTCACAAATTCTGTTGAAACTATTATATAGCGTGGTTTTCCTATGCGGTCTTTAAAAACATACCATGTGGTGGTTCTCTGTGCTAAGAATAGAATTGCAACACGTGACGATGGGAATGGACGTGACAGCATACGTGCAAGTAGATGAAACGCAATCACGAAAAAACCTTTTTCATAAACAGGACCCCCCCCCCCCCCTTCTCGTGTCTTTTTGTGTACAAAGCACACGTAGTTTTTTCATTTTTAAGAAGGGACTTGGAAACCCAGTTTTAGTAATTATTGAAGGTTGTTGGTCCCCACCACCCGCCAATATACTTATCCAATATCTTCACGAGCTCGCTTGCTGAATTATGAAATTGGCTCGTCGTCCTCTGAATGCTTTGCCTACTCTGCGCTTCTTACTACAATGATTTATGTGGAGGGAGTGCAACTTGTTTGCGAGCTTGGCTAATAAAGTGAATGTTGCACAACTCTCTTCTTTTTTTGTTGTTTCTCCGACAGTCTGTACAATGTCCTGTCGACCGGGATTAGAAAAGTTTGCCATACTAATTGAGGTAGGAAAAAAAAGAGAGTGAACAAAGTTCCAAGGTTTGGGAGATAACAACGGGAAATGTGGCCCTAGTTTGCTTTCATATACGTAAATATGGATGCACTGTCCTCAGCTGTTTGCGCTGGGACAGACTCACCTACAAAGACGGATCTTTTTTTTCTCTCCCCTACAAGCGATATTGCACACGGCGCATTCGATATATCTCGAAGCCCGGACGCGTCCCCGGTGTCCGCACTTGTTAAATCTAGCTTCTCCTTGGCGCTACGGTTTATGCGGTGAAAACCGCTCAAAAACTTCATTGACTGGAACAATTTGCACTTAGAGCATGATTACGTGCGTGGGCGTTGCAGGGAACGCTACCAGGGCATTAAACAACATTCTTTGGGCAAACACCTGGGATAAATTATTAAATAGAAGTCACGCAAGTTTTGGGTTGCTTCACCACACACTTAGCGGCCAACAATTTCACAACTGTGGGGTTACGTGCCTGCATAAGCCAAGAGTGTCGATCGATACGCAAAACAACATGCTAAGCAAGCTTTGATATCAACTGTAAATTAACAGACGTACTGTCAAAAAAAGGAAGGGAGTTACAATAGTGGTGCTTAAAGGGAGCGCTCATAGAGGCTCCATACCGAACATATGTGTGAAGTTATAATATTCGATAACTTATTGGTCACATCTACTACACAACAACTTGACGGTGCTGTAAAACTGAAAGAACAAAAATAAAATTGCCTGTTTTAACTGACATACCGTTATAATGGCAAAAGTAAAAGTGGAAGTAGGCGAAAACACGAAATTAAAAGTTAAAGACCTGAAACGTTCAGTACAGTGTGTGACTTGATTTACGAATAATCTGCAGAGGCAGCCATCCCATATTGTCACCTAGCTGAAGTGTTCTCACGTATGTAAAAGATTAGCTCTAAAATTGCCATCCCGAGCCACTTTATTTTTACACGTTTTCATAATGCGTTCCTCTCGTACTTTTTTCTAGCTAGAACGAACTTCACTTCTCTTTTTTTTCTCTTGCCACATAGTATTATGTGGCAATGATTTCTATACAACTTTTTTGTGAGCTTCCTGCACAAAAAATTATCAATTTATTCATAGATATGTTGGATTTTAAAGTCCCAAAACCACAATATGATTATGAGAGACGCCGTAGTGGAGGGCTGGGGAAATTTCTACCACCTAGGGTTCTTTAACGTGCGCGCAAATCTAAGCACATGGGCCTACAGCTTTTCCCCCTCCATCGGAAATGCACCGTCAACGCCTGGATTCAATCCCGCGACCTGTGGGTCAGCAGCCGAGTGCCTTAGCTACTAGACAACCATGGCGGAGCACACAAACAATTGAACTAGGAGTGCCAAGCCTGGAAGGCATGTGGAGCTGCACAGCCTCATTCGCATCTCTTTGGTTTTTCTTTTCTTCCCAATTTCGTTTCTTTTTCTCTTCGCCCACTTATTTGGTCTTCTTTCTGTGTTTGCTTCTATTAATTTATTATTCTCTTTCTCTCTTTTTCTTGCTTGCTTTTTCAAAATTCTTCTTATCTTCCCGGTTTTCCCTTTTTCTATTTCTCGCTTATTTCTTCTTTTTTTATTTCTAGTTTTACACCTGGTTTCGATGACAGCATTCGACTATAGCATGCGGTGACAGCACACGATTATAGAATACAAAAGCCCGCTTTTCTAAAGTGTTCTGCACTTATCATCACCAAGTCGCTGGAAGAGCAACAGCAAGAAGACTTCTCATCGGCGTGAGCGCGCTGTATATGGTGCAAGGTGACTATGCTATTCATAATTCATATTCATAACCTGCTATGGTCTCTGTAGATACTCGCAGTATTGCAAATAAATAAAATAGTTTTTCCTGCGTTACGCCATTGTACGACAGAATACAAAGACGGCAATCGACATCGTATGACAGCAAAGCTGCTAAAGTGCTCCGCATTTAAAATGAAGAAACATGAACCCAGAATGAAGAAACATGAACTTTCGCGGTTATCATTACCAGTTATAGGCTGTAAGTTTGCAAACAAAGTTAAACTCTACCGTTTTGTGGGTAGCCATTTCAGAGGTATGAAGTGTTTAGAGCATCATTCATATGAAACACACCCCGCATTGATTCCATTTACGCCATGTGCAAGGCAGCTGCAACTTATGAGGAATGTTTATGCTTGGTTTCCTGGCAACGAAGAAATTATTTAGGTCGGTACACAGCGAGGGAATATTTATATGCGTCTTGTTTAACCAAGTAACTTCTGCTCGAAGAATAACGAACCTACAGGTGATCAAGCGTTAATTAGATATTATCCTTCAACTGACTTTTCGCAGCTATAGCAACAAACTGTGATAGTTAGTCGATATTCACCTTTTTCTTTGCCTTCCATAAATGATACAGTTGTTTTCAAAACACATCTATTCGGTCATATAAGAGAAGGAAATATATTTTGAGGCAAGCTTTCAGTGTGGGCGTACTGGCATTGCAGAATTAATTAGAAGCGCGAATCAAATCACAAAACAACGCACCAGAGCCCACTATCAAATTCACCTTGCCGAAGAGAACTCTATTATTTGGGACGTACGCATGTATATGTGAATTCAAGTTCTTGTAAAATTCTCCGCTGCCATCACATTTTTCCCCTTAGCATGTGTGCTGCTTGCGAGAGATTTGGTATGTTATATGGCATTCCATACTATTCCAGGAACGTGGTCGGAGAAATTTTACCGAGATCAGGCAACCGAATCGCCCATAATTTTGTGAAGTTGTTAACCAGCACACAATATTTTTTGCTTCATTGGATTCTTTTCTGTTCTGTTTTAATATTTTAATATTTTTTGCTTCATTGGATTGCGGGCGTCTCTCATAATCATTTGGTGGTTTTGGGACGTTAAACCCCACATATCAATCAATTCATTGGATTGCGTAGCCACGTTTATATTATCAGATATTATACTGCTGGTCTCACCAAGCACTTACCCTCTGAACGTTTTTTTTTTCTTAAAAGTTTGCATTAGATATGCCAAGCCTAAAGAAACATTAGTGTTGGGTGGCCTTCCTTTCATCTCTTTAACTTTTCTAATGGTACCTTCTCGTCTACTTTTTTGTTTCTCATTATTTTTTTATCTATTTCTTTTCTGTTTTAATTTGTTTTCCTCTTCCTCTGCCTCTTTCGTTCTCTCTTGATCTCACTGTTTTTTTTATTTCGCAGTTTCTTTCCCTATTCTATCTATATTTCTTGCGTACTCTTTCTATCTCAGCTTACGCTCTCTCTTTTGTTGTTTCTCTTTTCCTCAAATATGTCTTCCATGTTCTGACGTTTATTCGTCGCGTTTTTGTATTTTTTCTTTCCATATTTTTTCCTCTTGTTGCATTTATTTCTCTGTATTTTTATATTCTATCTTCCGTCTTACCTTTCCTTATCTGCATTTTTTTTCCTTCAATCTCACTGATTCTTTTTCTCTCCCATTTTTCCGCTTTTTGTGAACTACTGTAGTTCTCTCCCCTATCCTAGCTAATCATCGTACGCCGTAGAAAGCTGTGCAGTGGGAGAGCACGCATCGCGCGTTCATATTCGGCTAGCGAAGAAGAAGAGGAGGAAGACGAAGAGAGAGCGCACCTACAGAGTTATAGCGTTGAACTGTGGTACAAGTATCGTGCGCTAGCCATTGCACCACTGGGAAACACATAGCGTTGAACTTGTCAGAAGGGCCGTGGCGCTTCATGTTGGTGGTAGTTTCTGTTCAACGCAAACCGGCAGAACTGCGAGCGTAAACAGATACGTAAAAAGTGAAATCAACGTTAAACATTGATCAGCGTGACATGTCTTATAGGGTTTAGAGCCTGGCACATGGAAGTCGCCAAATAAAGATTTGAAAACAATAACGAGTACTCCCCTAAAATGCATTATTTCGCGTCGCGTAAGTGTTGTGTAGGTGCGAACCTTATTGCAATAAGAAAAGGTAATAACTTAGGCTAGTTTGTTTCTGTTGAGACTCATGTTCGCTAGAGAAAAAGAAGGGCTTCACGGAGTACTTGTAGTGCGAATTCAACTTCTTTGTTCTACTTTTGTCTCTCTAAGTTTTCCATGAAAATAATTAGCACCTTCCTCTCCTAGCTATCCTAATTGCAAAGACTGATCTCCCCCCCCCCTTTTCTTTTAAGCGCTAGAGAACATTAACCTTAGCGCAAACGCCGACGATCATAAAAACAGAACGTCGCAGAAACTTTCGACTTCCGCTTGAATGGTGACCAAGTCGAGGGTTATTATGAAAACTCAAAGAGACCAGTTGATTGGAAACTAAGTGCTCTAGCTTTCTTAGGTGATGTCGACGGGGAACTCTCGAGCCCCGGTGCCTTATGTGGGAAGATGAAGGGAAGGAGGGGAGGTGTAGAGGCGTTGATGACCTGAAACTCAGGAGCCCTTACTTGTCTCTGAGCCGGGGTGAAGAGTGAATCTGCAAAGGGATTTCGAGAACTGACGTGTGGCTGTTGCTTCGCAAGCCCGTTACTCACACCTCGAGATCGTGGCAAGCAGAGGCGCTCCGAGACAGAGCTGCCCCTAGTGGGTGACCAGCGCTTAGGCGCCCGCGCCCCCAGCCAGGTGTGTAAAGAGAGGAAAGTCGGACGAACACGACGTAATCCCGTGAAACGAAGCTTTGGTAGTCCTTAATAATCATGGTGACTACCCGTCAGCAGGCCTGGTGCAAACGCAGGTTTCACTATGGCGACTGAGGTGCTCGCCCCGACGTGACAGACGCCGCTAAACTTAGGAAATAGAACCGCGTGTGGGTGACTATTGTAGAAACTGCCCGTTTTAAAAGCATGCTCAGGAAAGCTTGGAGAAATCATTCATATCTGATCACTTAATTCCATAGTTATTTACCATGATCACGTGTTAGTTCACTCGATTGTGCTTTTTGTTGTTGTGAGGTGGGCTTGCTGCACGTCTACGTTCTGAAGACTTTCAAAAGCGAGCAGGCACAAAGTATGTATATAAGGAGCAATAGGTATTTCTGGTTGTGCATAATGGAGGTCGGTAAACACGCCCACATTATGAACGAGTCAAACAGTGTTCAGGGGGTGCTTTAAATGTACATCACCCGAAGACAAAGAGAGAGTGAGACCTAAAACAGAAGTGGGAAGGAGTCAATAGCTACCGCACATCCTCAATCTCACCGTTTCATTGCTCCAAGCAGTGCGCTTGCAGTAATAATACTCTGTTTCAAAGTTTAAAAAAATGGTTTCAGGGTGAGTGGAAGGTATAGACGAAAGTGTACCCGTGCACAGCAGATTAGCTTTGTGTGCAAGGAGGAGCGGATCCTTTTTTTTTCCTTTTGCTTTGCACAGGACCATCACTGAATTGAAAGAAGAAGAGCTTCCCGTTTCTGCGTTAGATACAAGCACCCAAGTTATTAGAACTGGCTTCCAGGCCTTAATTTTTTTTCTACTTGCCCCCACAGTGCACGCGCCGCAAGCGTGTCACAGAGACCGCGGGCAAAAACCGCCTCTGAATGGCAATGGCGGCTTCATCATTCGGCCTTCAGTGTAATCACACGCGCTGCATTTTCTCTACGTCCAGATGGCGGAAATTCGGCCCGTATTTTTTTATTTTGTTTCCTTACTGTTACAACGACGCCCACGTGGTGTTGCTGTTAATCCTGAATTCACTGGACAAATGTGTCCAATCGTACTTGCAGAGTTTGTTTTGTTGGTTTCCTTCGTGGGATCAGTACACTTCCACCTAATGACTCACAAATGTGAACTTGCACGCGCACTTAGACACACACACACACTCACACCCACAGCGTTATTGCTGAGCTGCGAATATCACCGCAACCGAATCACCGAAAAATGAAGAAAAGATGTCCAGAAAAGAGAAGCCGCAGTAACCACTGCGGATTCACAGCTCCGAACATGAAACGGCGTCATCCCGCAGATGCTGCTCTTGTGCAATTTTCCGGGTCATTACGTCGAGTACAGCCGTGACTGCAGTGTACGAACCACAACACTTTATCCCCCAAACAACTAACTTTCTCCACAAATGAAAAATCGGAGAGATTCTTCGACTTTTTCGCGCCACGCATTCTGAGCCTTCTGCGATGCGCACGTGGCTGGAACTCTAACATGCGTGCGTCCGCACGAGCGCGCGCGCGTGTGTGTGTGTGTACGTGCGTGTGTGCGTGCGTGTGTGCGTGTGTGTGTGCGTGTATGTGTGTGCGTGCGTGTGTGTGTGCATGTGTGTGCGTGTGTGTGTGCGTGTGTTCGTGTGTGTGCATGTGTGTGCGTGCATGCGTGTGTGTTGCGTGCGTGTGTGTGTGCGTGTGTGCGTGTGTGTGTGTGTGTGCGTGTGTGTGTGTGCGCATGTGTGTGTGCGTGTGTGCGTGTGTGCGTGCGTGTGTGCGTGTTGTGTGCGTGTATGTACGGCACGCGCGTGTGTGTGTGCGTGCGTGCGTGTGTGTGTTCGTGTGCGTGTGCGAGTGTGAGTGCGTGTGTGTGAGCGTGTGTGTGTGCGTGTGTGTGTGCGTGTATGTGTGGTGCGCGCGCGTGTGTGTGCATGCGTGCGTGTATTTGTGTGCGTTCGTGTGTGTGTGTGTGTGCATATGTGTGCGTGTGTGTGTGCGTGGGTTTGTGTGTGTGCATGTGTGTGCGCGTGTGTGCGTGTGTGTGTATGTGCGTGCGTGTGTGTGTGCGTGTATGTACGGCGCGCGTACGCACACACACACGCACACACACACACGCACGCACACACATGCACACACACGCGCACGCACACACGCGCGCGCACACAGACACACACGAACACACGCACACGAACGCACATACACACGCGCGCACCGTACATACACGCACACACGCACACGCACGCACACACGCAAGCACAAACGCACGTACACACACACACACACACACACGCACAGACGCCCGTAGACACACACGCACACACACGCGCACACACATGCATACACACACGCACACACACACGCACACACACACGCACCAACACTCGCACACGCACACAAACACACACACGCACACACACGCACACGCGCGCGCGTGTGTGTTGCGTGCGTGTGCGTGTGTGTATGCGTGTGTGTGCGCGTGTGTGTGTACGTGCGTGTGTGCGTGCGCGCGTGTGTACGTCGTGTGTGCATGTGCGTGTGTTTGTGTGTGTGTACGTGCGTGTGTGTGTGTGTGTATGTGTGGCACGCGCGTGTGTGTGCGTGCGTGCGTGTGTGTGTGTGTTCGTGTGTGTGTGCGTGTGTGTGTGCGTGTGTGTGCTTGTATGTGCGTGTGTGTGTGTTGCGTGCGTGTGTGTGTGTTGCGTGTGTGTGTGCGTGTGTGTGCATGTGCGTGTGTGGGCGCATGTGTACGTGTGCGCATGGTGTGCGTGTATGTGTGTGTTTGTGTGTGTGCGTGTACGTGTGTGTGTGTGTGTCTGCGTGCGTGTGTGCGTGTGTGTGTAAGTGTGTGTGTGCGTGCGTGAGTGCATGTGCGTGCGTGTATGTGTATGCGTATGTGTGTGTGTTCGTGTGTGCGCGCGTGTGCGTGCATGCGTTTGTGCTTGTGCGCGTGTGTGTGCGTGTGTGTGTGTTTTTGTGTGAGTGCGTGTGTGTGTGCGTGTGTGTGTGAGCGTGCGTGTGTGTGTGTGTGTGTGCATTTATGTGCGTGCGTGTGCGTGTGTGTGCGTGTGCGTGTGTGCGTGTTTGTGCGTGTGTTTGTGTGAGGGTGTGTGTGTGTGTTTGTGTATGGGTGTGTGCGTGTTTGCGTGCGTGTGCGTGTGTGCGTGTGCGTGTGTGCGTGTGTGTTTGTGTCTGTGTGTGTGTTTGTGTGTGTGTGCGTGTGTGTGTGCACACGGGGAACTGTCACAGTGCACGATTCTCACTACGCAACATATGAAGCGATAATTCCACGTAAAACTCACTCGCTGAAATGCAAAAAGATGGTCGTCGCAGAACGGACGTACTGATGGGGGCACCCTTTGCTCAAAGCGTTAGTGTTCGAAGAAGCGCTTCATTGGAACGGCCGTTACGCTTCGCTGGGGGTGATGCAGTGTTTCACTGTGTTGACGGAAGCGTCTGCACTCAAGAACAATTTGAGAAGTTCAGTGACCCGAAATTATAGTCGCACAGGATAAAGTATGGTGCACGGGTATAAAGTCCGCCATCTGTCGTGAGCTTCGACGTGTTATATATGCGAATCGATAAACATCAAACCGGGCGCAGCCACTGCGCGCTCGTGTGGAAATTCCTGCTGCGGAAGTGTGAACGCTGGGTTTTCGGTTTCATCGGGCCTTTCGTTGTTTCCAGGTCAATGCGATTCATGTTTGCGCTTTTTATTACGGGGGGTGTTTAGGGTTCAAGGCAATGTTCGCAATGTTTTTAGCACAATGGGATTGTAGGCAAACCTCTAGAAGGAGGAAAAATTGGTGCAACACAACAAGCACAAACGGGCGGATGTATTTAAGGAGGTTAAGAAAAATAGATTTATCAGACAGACAGGCTTCCTGTAGTTGAATTAAAATTCGTCCTGGTGCGGATATCAAACGCGGTATGAAAGTATCTTTTTGTTTTTTATCCGTCACTTTATCAATCAGGAGACTAGCAACTGGTGAGCGCAAGGCAGTTTTTTTTAATTTTTGTTTATTTTTACCCTCATGGCTTCACGACATCACACCTGACGACGACCATGCGCTTGGCTGGTCATGTCAACTAGAGCGCCACAGGTCCCATCTCATCTGTCCCTGCTACCAAGGTTCACTGTGTTGCTCCCCCATATTCTAGACCACAGGAGAGATGAGAACCAGGGCCTTTCCAGACACTTTTGTAATACGTTGCAGTAATAACGTATCATTGAAAGAGGCTGAAGATGAACGCAGAAAAAAATACACAATAAACTGCAAGTAGTGTGGTCTCGCTCAAGTTCACATCACGGACGCGGTGGTATAACACCACCCTAAGTGCATTTTGAAGACGGCTTACCTTCCTCGAAGGGCGGTGGGGAGAATTTCACTTTCGTGGTCGCGGGAGTGAAAAAGATGGGGGGTAGTACGGAGATGTGGGCGTGGTATTACTGCAGATTATATTTTGAGCGTTCAGAAGGCTCTGAAACCCCACTTCCGGAGAACGTGTGCACGTACGAGCTTGCATGGTTTTATTTACGAGCTTCATCGAGACCACGAGCTCTAGAACACGTCGACCTACACTAATGTATCATCCTATACAAACGTTGCCTGGCTGTGTTTTTTTTCACCGTTCTTACAGCTCTAGTTCGCCTGTAACCCAAGCAATCAGTACGTTTGTAACTTTTTAGAAGGCTCAGCATATCAATCACATGCTTTTTTCTATATCGACGCTCGCGGGTATCGTTCGGAAATAATTATGATAAACGACTGCCCTGGATATATAATCTATATTGTCGACAGAAGAAGGAAGTCTTGTAACTATTGATCTGTTGCGCCAATCATGCAACTGGTTCACTAGGGCACATCATGCATAATAAAGATGCGGCTTACTCAAGCCGTCTCTCTGAAGTCCATATTTTGTGCTTTAGGCATTGCGTAGAACGCAGCAACCTGCTCAACTCACTCTGTGCAGAGTCAGTATTGTGGTATCTCGTAATACTTTTGCGGTAGATGACGTAATGAAATCCTTGTAGTAACTTATACATACGTTCGGGTCTCACACCACGATTCGATCAAATTTTTGCGAATATTAAAATTTCTGAGAAGTTTGTTCTTACCATGTTTCCCACTTAGAATGTTTTATGCATATGTAAGACCGTTTTCCGAGTCTCGACAAACATGTTTTTTTAAGTGATATTGCAGCAATGAAATGTCGGGAAACTTCAGCTATATTATGATTCACTACATGAGAAGGTTTCGCAATTGTCGGCAAGTTCAATTCGAGTTCTATTTATACATGAAATCATTTCATCACTGCTATACAACCAAGCTCACACAACGATTACATATCACTTAACTTTGTTAGGTACCAATCGCCATTATTGTTTTCACGTGCTTTTTGAGTGGCGTAGATTTATGAATGCAGTGCTTACAGGTGGCGTATACCGTACTTGATCCAAGCTCGTCTGAGATGTAAAGCAGCATCATGATGTGCGACTGGTGTGATAGAGGTGTGTTGGGCTAATACTTTTCGCCCCTTTCTTGTAGGTTACAAAACCGGTTAGGCTAACCTCTCGACCTTACCTTCTTATGTATTTTTATTGCCTTATTACATGTAATGTTTAGTATTTTTAACCTGTAGGACAGAGGCCTCACTCACCTCAGCTAGTGGGAAGGGCTTACGAAAGGTAGTCTCCCGCAAGCATGGTAAAAAAGGGACTGTTGGGGTGGGAGGGTGGTGTCGGAGCTAAAATGTAAGCTAACGTTGTTATAAGACCTCCGATGTGTCATACATATGGCTAATTTCTGAATACGATTTGACGTCCGAGATCGGTTAGCATAGCGATACTGATTTCCAGAATGAAGTGTGGTGCTTTAGTTTGAAATAAAGCATTTTCGCTCCTCGGTTATGTATCAGTTCATGATCATCACGTTCAATGCGTCATTCAAATAAATAAATTGAAAAAAATTATAATATTTATTTGTGTTTATTCGTTATTTATTTGATTATTGCAAGACTTGAGGTCAGTGACATCCCTGTAGCGTAGCTCATGCCCTCTAACTCATTTAAATAAAAAAAAAACCTGGGATGACGACTCTTTTGAGCAGGCCTGGCTGATAGCACAGGGTTTTTGGGATCCCACTCATAAGATATTCGACTTTACATAATATTATCATAATTTGGAACCTGTGGGATGCGTCAAATGCCGGCACTGTGTTACAAGCATCACTTTATCACTGCATATGTTCGTGTGTTGCTCGCACCTGATTCTCGCGCTGTGTGAAAGAAAGGTTGGTGTATTCGACGTCCCGGCATTCTTCATCTTACTAATTGCCACCTGTCCTTTTTTTGTCTGTAAGAGTTGTAGCAACACGCAACGGGTTCGTCAGATGTTCGTTTTTTCTAGAATCAAAGAACCGTTCTCGTGTTTGAAATAGGGAGTAATTCTTTATGTGTTAACGAAAACATAGCACTACCTTGAGTGGCCCCTGCCGGATAACGATGAACCTAGCACAAGCTGCAGACATCTTGTGTTTCTCTCGCTATCACGATGCTGGAGCCGCTTTCAGGACTTCTGTAAAAAAAAAGGCCATCATAATTTACCTATCGACCACTTAGATGCAACTTCAGCGTTCATGTGCTAATCTACTACCAATCACACAGCGTAAAAACAGTGACCTGTTTGTCATACTAGGCGTCTTTTAGGGGTGAAGCTTCTTAATGTCTAGGGCAATACCTCACTCTAGTGTGCCCAGTAGCGTCTCCCTTATCATACAATAGACGGCGCTGTTCCTTATCGATGCATATAGGGTGTCATATAGATGCAGCAAGTTCAGTTCGGACTGGCACGTTGAATGGGCGTGTTTTTGAGCACTCCTGATCGACTGCGCAAATAAGTGCTTTTCCATGATAAGTGGTTTTCCAGGGCAGCAGTTAAAATTTTTGTAGCAATTATTACATTGTACGGCTTTTCAGGGGGTCGGTCACCAGGTATTTTCTAGTTTGTGCGTGTGTGTGTGTTTCTTTGTGGTTTTTTTCTCTTGCCACCCCATGGGGGAGGTGCACGTACATTGAACACGCAAATTTCTGTAGTAAAGCTTGGACTTTCTCTTTTTTTAGGGCAGGGATTGTGTATTGTAATTATCGAGTGAGACAAGTCTTAAGGACAATCGGTATCATAAAGACATAGTTAAAAAAGCTGTAAAGTGTTCAGGATGTGGGGCGAGTTTGAAAATGGACCCAAGTGCAGAAGCAAATAAAGAGGCGGCCGACGCGAAGTATAGGCAGTGTGAGGTCGAGGAAAAAATGGAGAAAACGATGGCTGCCCAGATTGAACTGCTGTTGAGAATTACCTAGCTGGAGACTGCGTTGGTGTCAGAGCAGGAAAAAACGAGGGCGATGGGAGAAAGGCTGAAGTTCGCCGACGAAGCACTAGCCAAGGTGAACATAAGAGCGGCTGACGTAGAGAATAGTAGGGCTATGAAGCGTGGAAGCTTGGGCAAGTTGGTAGGACATAACTGAATTCAGGAACAGCGCAACCTACAAGTTTTTACTTCGTAACTACGGAAGCGAAAAAAACAAGGACAGAAAAGAGCGCCGACTTTCAACGTTGAAAGTCAGCGCTCTTTTCTGTCCTTGTTTTTTCGCTTCCGTAGTTACGAAGTAACTACTTGTAGGTTGCGCTGTTCCTGAATTCAGAATAGTAGGGCACCGGCAACCAGAACGACGGAGAATAAAGACCGAGCAGGTTCGGAAAAAACAAGTTAAGCCGGTTCAATTGTCGCAAGGCCCAGCTTCAGCGAAGTAGTGGTGGGGCTGAGAGGGGACAAAGCAGCCGGCGTCACAGGTGCAAGTAACGCCCAGATGCAAGACGCTCCAGCTGAAATGTCACACCATGTGATAATCGCCGGGTACTCGAATTTAAATCGATGCGCAGAAGCAATCAAACAGAAGGAAAGAGGTGGCAAGAGGGTTGCAGTGGGGACGTTCTCAGGAAGCAAGCTGGAAGTAGTCATGAGGCAAGCGAGCGCAAAACTCAAAACTACCGCTGACAGACAGAATCTCGTGATAATTTCAGGCGGTTTAAACTATGTCTTAAATGAAGATACGGCAGGACTAGCGACCACACTGGCGAAAGGGGTCGATGACATGCGCGCCACTTCTCCTCAGGTTCAGGTAGTGATACGCGCGACACCAGAGGTACCGGCGCGTGACGATAACCTACAAAGAGCGGTTGTCAACACAAACCGAGAGATATGGCGGATGAGTCGAGAGAAAGGCTTTGAGGTGGTGGAAAAAAACAGAGAGGTGCATAGGTGGGGTGGTTTTCAACGAGACAAAATTCATTTCGATGGGCGGCTAGGTCATCAGATGGGTTGGCGACTTGCAGGACAAGCAGTAGCTTTTTTGGGGGAACACGGGTCCTTCAGGGTGCAGGATAACTAGTAACGAGGAAAACAACCAGGGAGACTCTTTGACAGGTGGTATGGACAGATACGATTCCGAAGTGGCACCAGTATTTAAGATAGGTAGAGTCCGGGGCAGAAATA
The DNA here is from genome assembly GCF_043290135.1 of Rhipicephalus microplus. Lineage (NCBI taxonomy): Eukaryota > Metazoa > Arthropoda > Arachnida > Ixodida > Ixodidae > Rhipicephalus > Rhipicephalus microplus. The sequence continues at coordinate 205,314,801 of NC_134700.1, forward strand.
GACGTAGCCACGAGGGCCGAGCCAATTCAGACATATAGGGTATATTAACATGCAGGGTGGCAGGAACAGGCTGAAGTGGGAAGAGATAGAAGAACAGCTAAGGGAGGAGAGGCCGATGGTATACAGTTTTGTAGAAACACACCTTAGGGACATGGAACAACCTCCTAACAATCCGGACTACGCGTGGGAATATTGTAATAGAAGGGAAGGCAGCAGAAAGGAGGATGGATTTGGGGCATTCATTCATAAAAGTACAGACTGGTAAAGAGTCAAGCAGGAGTGCAATAAGCATTTATGGCTAAAAGGGAAAGTGGCAGGGCAAATGACACTCCTTAGTTTGGTGTACTTGTGGACGGGAGCAAAGGCCAGAGAGGAAAACCAGGCAATGGTAGAGTGTATATAAAAGGACATTGAGGAATTAGGAGGAGGGTACGAGATAACTATACTAGGAGATATGAATGCGCACATAGAGGATATAAATGGGTATACCGACACAACAGGCAAAATGATCATGGATATGTGTGAAAGGCATGATTTGATCATTTGCAACAGTACCGAGAAGTGTGAAGGGTCAATAACATGGGAGGTAGGAAGGCTGCAGTCGACGATAGAATACGCGCGGATGTCACATAGGATGTATGATAAGCTCAGGGGAATGCACATAGATGAAGGTGGCTCCAGAAGCCTGGGTAGTGATCACAAACGTATCAAGCTAAGTTTTGGAAGAGCAGGGAAAGTGGGAAATAGACAAGATGAGCTACTACAGGACAACTTTTATTCAGAAAGGCAAATAGAAATAGCTACTAAACCAATGGAGAAAGTAATCACTCAGGATAATAAAACAGTGTGGACATACACGAATCTAATTAGTTTGTTTGAACTAGAGCTTGCTAAGGCACGTGACAAGTCACCCCAAAAAGAAGACACAGACCCAAGAGTTGGTGGGATGAGGACGTTAAGAGAGTCATAGCAAAACGTCAGGAAGCATCTAGGCAACACAGACATGCTAAGCAGCGGGGTTAACCGACAGATGATGTTGAAAGAAAATGGGAAACCTTTCTAAGCTGTAGAATAATGCATTCCTTCTTATCAATGTAAAGATTAAAAGAAAGGGAGCTCAGTTTCTGGCAGAAGAACATAAGAAAGAAAGGCAGCTGCGAAATTTTGGAACCATCTTAATTCCCTAAGAAATCAGACGAACCTAGAGCAGAGGTTTATAACTACAGCTCAACGTGCTAGGCTAGAAGGAACGAAGCTATCAGTCAGCCGAAATCGCGTAACAATATAAAAACAATGGTGAAAAATAATTTCAACATAAAAGTGTTTTATGCACCACAATACACAAGGATGAATCAAGTTACGCAATGGCTCCATTTTCACAACGAGAGTGGGAAAGGGCTGAGAAAAGGGTCCCTAGGAGTACATCAACAGGCCCAGATGGCATTCCAACTATGCTGACAAAGACATTAGGTCCGAAGTCTAAGCAGGCTTTGAGAGAGGCAGTGAGCAAAATATTAATCGATGGAGAATTTCTCGATGAATGGAAACTTAGCAGGATGAGCATGATCTATAAATGAAAGGGGGACAAAGCTGACATAAACAGCTACCGTCCTATAACAGTGACATCAGTGGTCTACAGGCTGGCGATGCAGATTATGAAGGAAAGACTGCAGGCATGAATAGAAGATGATAGGGTGCTGGAGGAACTGCAGAAAGGGTTTCGGGAACACAGGAGGTTGGAAGACAATCTGTTCTCACTGACGCAGTGGATAGAAATAGCAAATAAAGAACACGGGCCTCTGTGGCTAGCATTTTTGGATATCAAGTGAGCGTACGATAGCGTGGTTCAAGAGGACTTTTCGGGTATACTGGACTCACTAGGTGTGGAAGATGGAGTCACTAATATTTTAAAGGATATCTATAAAGGTAACAAGGCAGTTATAAAGTGGGAAAACAGGTATCCAAGCCTGCAGAAGTAAAACGGGAGCTTAGGCAGTGGTGTTCTTTGTCACCCTTGTTATTCATGATGTACCTACAAGGATTAGAGGCCAAATTATAGGGAGGTGGATTAGGCTTCAACCTCTCTTTCGTCAAACAAGAAAAACTCATAAAACAGACAATACCAGCATTGATGTACGCAGATGATATAGTGCTAATGGCTGACAACAAGGATGATTTGCAGAGATTGATGGACATCTGCGGTAATGAGGGAGATAGGTTAGGTTTCAGATTCAGTATGGAAAAATCAGTAGTAATGATTTTTAATGGTAATGAAGGGAGTGAGCTTAGAATACCGAAGGTCACGCTAGAGACAACAGATAAATACAAATATCTGGGCGTATGGATAAGCAATGGGAACGAGTACCTAAGGGAACACGAAATATACGTGACGACTAAAGGTAACAGGAATGAAGCAGTGTTGAAATATAGGGCTCTGCGGAATTACAACAGGTATGATGTTGTGAGAGGAAAATGGAAAGGGGTCATGGTTTCTGGTCTGACGTTCAGCGATGCGGTCTTGTGCTTGAGATCAGAAGTTCAAGCAAGATTAGAAATTAAGCAACGTGAAATAGGTAGGCTTGCCTTAGGAGCTCACGGGAATACACCAAATTTGGGAGTACAAGGTGATATGGGATGGACATCATTTGAGGGCAGGAAAGCCAGGATCAAGATATAATTTGAGAAGCGATTGAGAGAAATGTGGCAGGCGCGTTGGGCTAGGAAGATATTCAGCTACTTGTACATGAAGAATGTCGATACAAAATGGAGGAAGCGAACCAGAAGACTGAAAGGTCAATACTTAGAAAACAGCAGGGGGCCAACGCAAAAAGAATTATCGGTTAACAAGAAGGTGAAGGAAGCTGAGACCAATATGCGGAAAATTGGCATGATTAAGAAGTCCGCACTAGAGATCTATCGAATTTTTAAGCAGGAAATAGCCAAGGAAAGGATCTATGATAATACTCGAGATAGTTCTCTACTGTTTGAGGCTAGGACGGGAGTATTGCGAACCAAGACATATCGCGCCAAATACGAAGGGGTAGACACTGTATGCAGTGCGTGTGGAGAGGAAGAAGAGACTGCCGAACACTTGATAATGTTCTGTAAAGGGCTTATATTTCTGGATGATGGCGCAGAGTTTTTCAAAGCACTGGGGTTTAGAGAAAGGGAGGGCGAAATAGACTTTAAGAGGGTAGAATTAACAAGAAGCAAGGTATCTGATTGGTGCCATAAGTCAAGGCACGAGTGAAAATTGAACATTTCACTGCAAAGTACGAGTCCTCAAACTCACTATTTAAAGGGAAAAAATGAATCTAGTTTTTGGTTCACTAAGTATTACGGCTTGGTGGCGTTAGCCACCGCCCGATCCAAAGGGTACAGCCATATAAATCCATCCATCCATTGAGCATATAAATTGCAGTCGGGTGGCGATATACTAGATGGAACTGTACGCATTCTGTGTCGTCATCACCATTTTTGTCTAGTTTCCCAGAGAGCGCTTTCTCATAGAGATATGTACAATATGGCAGTTTGGGGAATGTACACTAGATGGCGTTGGAGGTGCCGCTGCTCTCCGATTGGCTGTGCACGGGGCTGCGCCAGCGTGCCCATTATCTCTACTTCTCCTGGATCATCACCGTACGGGTCGGTTAGCGCTTGGTGCCCCGAGAGGCTTCCTTTGGGCGAGTGCGCCGCCGGGCACATCCCGAGACGGTACTCCCAAGGAAGTTAATGCGAAATGGGCTCAACAATAAGCGGACTCCCGAATGCGAGAGCGGGAAGTGGCGGTGAAGCGTGCGTTGCGTCGGGTGGACCCGGATGCGGTTCCTCGGAGCATTAACGGTGTCACCAGAAAACCTCCCAAACCTTGCCTTACCACTGTAGGATTATGCCACAGGAGCGAAAGAGAGACACGCCTGAACGATAACCGATGCCAGCCCCTGAACGTGAGCCGTGGCTTCACGTGCCATGGCCTAGCGCCTTCTTTATTTTCTTCTGTCGCCATCGTGCGCTCTCCGGTTTGCGCGCCGCCCGAACGAGGGCGCTACAGGGCCCCCCGTGTAGACTGGAAGTCGGAATGTGACATGCCGTTTGTGGTATTTCAACGGAAGATCAGTCGTAGATGAGAGGCTTTCTAGGGTGGTCTCCAGGTACGCCGGCTTGACTCGGTCCAAGCTGACTGTCTCTTCACGGCTGTTCTGAAGTAGAGTGGCAGTTTTGGGGGTGCGGTGAAGGACGCGGAATGGTCCGTCGTAGGCTGGTGTCAAAGGTGGTCTGACCGCGTCGTGGCGCACGAAAACATGTGTTGCAGTGGCCAGATCAGGGTGGGCGAATATAGTCTTGTGTTCGGAAGGTCTGGGTGGAGTGGGCCGGAGGTCTTGAACGCAGTCGAGGAGGCGTTGTAGGAATTGCTGTGGCTGGTCTGGTAGCTTCGTTGACGTGAAGAAGTCTCCCGGAAGCCGTAGAGAAGTGCCACACACCAGCTCTGCTGTTGAGCACTGCAGGTCTGCCCGGATGACAGCTCGTAAACCTAAGAGCACCAGTGGCAAGGCATCAACCCAGGTGGCTCTATTGAGGCGGGTAGTCAAGGCGGTCTTCAGTTGTCGGTGAAGGCGTTCCACCATGCCGTTGGCGCAGGGATGATAAGCCGTGGTACGGCAATGTCTGGCTCCGAGGATGCGATTAAGGCAAGTAAACAGCGAGGACTCAAACTGACGTCCACGGTCTGTTGTCACGGTGCCAGGACAGCCAAAACGGGATACCCACGTAGAAATGAAAACGCGGGCAACTGTCTCGGCTGTGATATCTTGAATTGGAACAGCCTCTGCCCAGCGTGTGAAGCGATCGACCATGGTCAATATATATCGGTACCCCTGAGACACTGGTAGAGGGCCCACAATGTCTAGATGAACATGGTCGAAACGACGGCCGGGTGGAAGGAAAGGTTGGGGCGGCATCTTAGTATGACGGGAGACCTTTGTCATCTGGCAGGGCACGCACCTGCGCGTCCAAGCGCGCACATAACCGTTGATTCCTGCCAGACATAGCGCTGGGTGAGAAGACGTTGAGTAGCCCGAATGCCAGGGTGACAGATGTCGTGTAAGGAGTGGAAAACGGTGCGTCGTAATGAAGCGGGAACGAAAGGGCGGGGAAGGTCAGCTGAGACATCGCACCACAAGCGCTCAGATGATAATAGATGAGGCACCAGGCGTAGTCGGAGAGAACGGGGGTTCTCCCGAAAAGCGGCAAGCTCTCTATCATCCTGCTGTGCCGAGGAGAATGAGGCCCAGTCGATGGTTGGCGGCGGAGAGTCAACCGCGGCTATACGATAAAGGGCATCTGCGGCGGTGTTGTCAGCTCCTTTCACGTGGCGGAAGTCAGTCGTGAACTCCGATATATAAGCCAGATGGCGGAGTTCACGGAGCACGTACTTGGATGAGTTAGTGCGGGAAACATACGCCAGTGGCTTATGGTCAGTCAGCACGTAAAACGAGCATCTTTCCAGGAAATGCCGAAAGTGCTGTATTGCAGCGTAGATGGCTAGTAATTCCCGGCCAAAGACGCTGTAGCGGGTCTCAGCAGGAAGTAGCTGATGAGAGTAAAACGACAAGGGTCTCCACTCGGAGTTAATGCACTGCTGTAAGACGGCTCCAACGGCCACGCTGGATGCGTCCACCATCAACCGAGTAGGGGCGTTGCTGCGTAAATGAATGAGAAGCACGGCGTTAGCGACCGCTTGCTTAGCAGCAGCAAAGGCGGCCTGGGCCTCTGACGACTAAGGAATGGCGGAGGACGGGCCGGCGGTCAACCGAAGGAGGTCGGTGAGCGGTTGTAGCAGTTCGGCACAGTGTGGTATGAAGTGCCTGGAAAATTCACAAGCGCCAGGAATCGGCGTGATTGGCGCAGTGTTGTAGGCTGAGGATAATCCTGAATTGCTTTAACGTGGGACCGGAGAGGGCGTATTCCTTTGGATGATATGTGATGGCCCAAGAACTTGAGCTCAGATGCGCCGAAAGTACACTTAAAGGCGTTCACAACGAGGCCGTACTGCTGAAGACGTTGGAACAGAGCGCGTAGATGGTGCTCATGATCTTCAGGTGTGCGGCTGGCGATGAGGACATCGTCAAGGTACGCAAACACAGTAGGAAGACCCCGTGTGACCTCAGAAATGAACCGCTGGAAAGTTTGAGCCAAATCGCGGAGTCCAAAAGGCATCCGCACGTATTCAAACAACCCAAAGGGCGTCGTGATGGCGGTCTTAGGTATGTCGGCGGGCTCGACAGGAATCTGGTGGTACGCCTTAACAAGGTCCACATTGCTGAAAATTGTGCAGCCGTCGAGGCGCGATGTAAAATCCTGGATGTGAGGTAGAGGATAGCTGTCATGGACAGTCTTGGCGTTCAACGCTCAATAGTCTCCACAAGGACGCCAGTCACCAGGATCACGCTTTGGCGCCAAATGCAGCGGGGAAGCCCAAGCGCTTGACGACGGGTGGATAATGCCGAGCTGCAGCATGTGGTCAAACTCCCGTTTAGCAATAGCTAGGCGGTCTCCGAACAGGCGGCGTGATCGAGCGGCTGCCGGTGGACCCCGGGTGACGATGTGGTGTGTCACCGTATGTTTAGGCGGCTGAGTGAGGTTGCACGGTTTAGTTAACTCCGGGAAACTCGCCAAGATTTTTTCGAACGGTGAGGAAGGTATCAGCATGCGGATGGCCATTGGAGCGATGTCGGACAGGACTCCCGAGATGGAGAGACGAGTCTTACCATCTATGAGGCGGCGCCGCCGCACGCTGACGTTTAAATCGAAGTATGAGAGGAAGTCCGAGCCGATGATCGGTTGAACCACGTCTGCGATGACGAAAACCCACCGGAAAATGCAGCGAAGGCCGAAGTCGAGGGTGAGAGATCGGAGCCCATACGTTGCTATAGACGAGGCGTTGGCAGCACGAAGCACTTGCCCCTGTGACTTTGAACGATCAGCCTTAGTCGGGGGCACAGCGCTAATTTCCGCGCCCGTATCTATAAGGAACCTGGCGCCCGATAGCTGGTCCGTGACCATGAAAAGGCGGCTGGGACGAGAAGGGAGATCACACGCCGCCGTCAGTGATCCCGGCAGGCGTTTCCCTGCCACGAACATGGCGGTGTACACTTCGTGGCTCGGTGTCGGAAACGCCGGTGGTACCAGCAGAGGGGTGGAGGGCTGGGACTCCGAGCATCTCGTGTGCGTGGAAGAGCTCGACGACCAGAACGAGGCGAACGAGTCTCCTGCAGGGGGCTCCGGAGTGCGGCAATGGAGGCGGCGAGTTCGTCGATGCGGGCCTCAAGGCGCGAAATCGCTGTGTCTGCTGGTGGTAAGACAGCGTTGACAGGTGGGGAGGTCGCTTCATGAACCTGATCGGCGAGCTCCGCCAGGCGGTCGAGATTGACGTCGCCGGCCGCCGCGAGGACGAGGCGGATTGGCTGAGAAAGGCGTTGGAGGAAGAGCTCGCGAAGCAACGCTGAGTGGGCAGAGACGTCGTGTTTCCCAAGAAGCTGTCGCATTCGACGCAGTAGTTGGGAGGGGCGCCTGTCGCCAAGGTCCCCCTCTGCAAGGAGCTGCTGTAGGCGGACGCGTTCCGAAGGCATGAATCGTTCCAGCACCTTGGTTTTAAGGTGCTGATATGGCGTAGTGTCCGAGGGGTTGGAGAGGACGTCGGAGAGCTCACCGGCAACGTCAGGAGGAAGGACGGAGGCTACGTGGTAGTAGCGTGTCGTTTCCGAGGCGATGCGGTACAGGGAGAATTTCGCCTCGACCTGATTAAACCAAACTTGCGGGTCCTGTGACCAGAAAGATGGGAGACGCAGTTGCACGGCCGAGACGTCCTGCGGACGTGAGGCTTGTTTGGTTGAGGTTGCATTCGAGTCAGTCATTGTCTTCGTCCGAGGTCACCACTTGTAGGCTTATGCCACAGGAGCGAAAGAGAGACACGCCTGAACGATAACCGATGCCAGCCCCTAAACGTGAGCCGTGGCTTCACGTGCCACGGCCTAGCGCCTTCTTTATTTTCTTCTGACGCCATCGCGCGCTCTCTGGTTTGCGCGCCGCCCGAACGAGGGCGCTACACCACCATCTACTCCGTGGAGATTCTGGAATTTTTTCTTCCTTTTTGGATACGAGTGGCAGAACTATTCAGGCGTATTTGCCTCTTCCCCTGGTGCCCTAGGCACTGGTATTTCTTTTATTTTTCTGTTCTCAGAAGTAAAGCTTGGTACCCCTTGAACCCTCAGCACGGCATCCTGAAGACCAATAGCAGGGAAACGTGGAGTGATCGTCTTTGTTGGGTCATTCTTACTGAATATCCTTCTTAGTGACAACTGACTGTCTAAACTTTATGGGTAGAATGCCCGTCACATCTTCCATGCCACGCATAGGGCTAGGCGTGCACAAAATGTATTTAAAACGACGGTGTTTGAGAAATGCGAAAGAGAAAAATATCTCGCCACTGTAGCGACGATTCTTGGCGAGATCATGGTTAATCGGGAATGACACACAACAAACCGGCATCGTCTCAGCTGCTGGAAAGGTCCCCTTTTCTTAGTGGTGACAACAAGGTATCCCTGCTGCTTTCAAAAAATTGTCTCTAATTCGAGAAATAAAACTTTGTATGAGTCTGATGCACACTTCCCAAGTAAAAGCTGAGCCACAGAGCAGGCTCGAGTGAACGTCATAAATGATATAAGTAAACAAAATCGAATAAAAAAAGAAAAAAGGCCAAGCATGGACTTTTACAGCCTCGCACTCGGCTAGAAAACGACGGGAGTCTCGCTTTACAGAAGCACAACGACGCTCTGTCCATGGCGGCGCTCTCAGAATCGGTGATGTGCGCAGGCAATAATCGGCAGCCAGGACCGTTGAGTCACAAATCGAGGGGAGAATCTGCCGGAGCGTCCATTGGCTGGGCTTTTCACGTGAGTGTTCGGAGATCTTGGGATTCTGATCGGGGAGAGCGAGCGACTCCCTGCTTGTCCTTACGCTGTGACAAGGAGGCCAAGATTTGCACCGACGGACAGTGTGCGCTACCGACTAAAAAAAAAAAACTCTCAGGGCACTCTAATGAATCTAATGATAAGCTGCAGTGAACCCGGTGCCGTGATCAGAAAGGACAGCGCATCAAATCGTTAGCGACGTTAAAGGTTCGTACGACGCGACCTGTTTTCTACCCGTGAGGGACATTTATACGTCAAGACTCAGAGCTGCTCCTGGCGCAAGTATATGTCGCGTGGTTCAGCGGAGAAGGGGGAGATGCCTTTTTGGGCGGTCCGCAGACAATCGACGATTAGGCACCTCCGATTTTGACAAGGAGCATGTCGTGCGGAAAGTCCATAACGGAAAGCGCCAGCTTTCGTGGGCTAATCACACACAAACAAAAAAAGAATATTGTCTTGTTATCGTATTCTGTTTGAGACTTTGGTAACAATACATATTCGGTTCCGCGTAAAGACCCTGCTGATTGCTTCTTCGGAAATTGGTGGAGACGGAAATTGGAGACGCAACGTTCACTCCTGGGAACCCGCAGGTCGCGGGTTCGTATCCCGGCTGTGGCGGCTGCATTTCCGATGGAGGCGGAAATGTTGTAGGCCCGAGTGCTCAGATTTGGGTGCACGTTAAAGAACCCCAGGTGGTCAAAATTTCCGGAGCCCTCCACTACGGCGTCTCTCATAATCATATGGTGGTTTTGGGACGTTAAACCCCACATATCAATCAAATCACTCCTGGGAGAACCTGCTGGGCCCCTGTTGCCGGATTGCACTTGGTACATTGATTATGATTTTCTCCCAATGTTTTCACGTCTGCGCGAAGGAGTTTTCTGTTCGCTGCATTTCACGGTGACATTACTCTTTTATTTTTGCAATCACACGTCGTCGCGTGATGATACAGTGTAGGTTTGCGACTATTGCCATAATCCTTTCGACTCAGTCACACCTCATTGTTTCGTTTACGCGTCACTCGTTTATAATTTGCGCTGTGCACTCTTCTGACTAAACGTATTACAGTTCCAGGTCCCCCGGCGTGCACTCTCAATGCGGATGTGTCGCCATCTATTGACATCGAGAAAGCCTCGAGAGCAGCTCACGGAGGAGAAACTGTCTTCACTGCACGGTCTGTACACGCTGATGGAGCACTGATCTCTGGTGAAAGAAAAGTAGACGGTAAGAAATGAAATAAAGTGTTCCAAAGGGAAGAAAAGATAAACAAATTTCCACCAGCAATGAAGGTGAGTCTTTTTATGTGAAATATATATAAAACTAACACAAAAGAGAAGCCACGAAAAGCCTGAAACTGTAAGGCAACAAGAAATATGTAAGGGTAAGAAGGAAAAAAGTGTACAGGGGTGAGTGGTGGGGTTTCTGGGATGATGTGGCGAGAGTTGCTCTCCCACTTTGTTAACCGATGATGGGGTTTAGCGAAAGTTGGGAAAAGGAAACTGATTAGAAAGAGGGCTCCATGCTCTAGGGCGAAGCAAGCCTTACAGAAGGTGCTTTCGCGTGCGTCAAAACAATCGATTTTGCAGGGCTGGCAGCCTTTGGCAGTGATCCCCAGTAATGGCCCAAAAATTGAATATAAAGAAGATCTGAACAGAACGCATCTAAAACATGATCCAAAGCTGTGCAGCCGAACAAAATATCGACCTTTTAAGCTTACGCCGTCGTTCTGGAAAGAAATAAAAAGGAGCTTTCTTTCGTACCTTCGGATCTATGTTAACGACGCAGGCAATAGAACATCATTACAAGCTTTGCGATAGCACAATTTCAAAAACAAGCACACAAAGATTAAACTCGAGCGGCTCTTGAACTTGCACGCACGCGGAGCAGTGCATTGCTCTAAATATATCATTTATATATGTGTCATGCTTGTGCTTACCACGTGGACGATTATAGTTGGGTAGACGTTACTCAGTATCTAAAAAAAAAGAGATAGACAAAGCGTCTTCAATAATGGGCTGCAAGATACCAGCGATACAGTTCCATACTGGGTAACTGCAAGATGCAGTTACGCAATTTGGCATTGTGTCATAGTTGTGCTGGATGAACCTGTGATTACTGTTTGTACTTGCACATGAATGCATTATCTATTCACACAATCAATCAACATTCGATCATTCACTCATTCATTGAAATTTTACTCGTTCACCAATCTTCAAGAGATGAAACAAGCTGAGTTTCTTTTACGGGTACCGTATAAGGTACTTTTGTAGCACATCGCCATTGCCTTAACAGCAATTATCCGCTACATCTTAGCGCTGTGGCTGAAGGACTGTTCAATACCAAAATTAATTAACCCACACCACTGGTGAATGCAGCAAATTCATGTTAACACACCTAGATTATAGCTTCGACATTAAAACGACTGCTATCGTCCTCACCCTGTTATGCTGCGCTGTTTTCGTCCGCTCAATGGAGTGGCAAATAAGTTTCCACAGGCAAACACTTCCGCATCGACTAGGACCTTTTTACGGCACACAGTGAAAGGAACAAGTTATAAGAAATCATGAATGTAAACATCAAAAAGGAAGCCCTGCCGCGGTGGTCTAGTGGCTAAGGTACTCGGATGCTGACCCGCAGGTCGCGGGATAGAATCCCGGCTGCGGCGGCTGCATTTTCGATGGAAGCGGAAATGTTCTAGACCCGTGTGCTCTAATTTGGGTGCACGTTAAAGAACCCCAGGTGGTTGAAACCTCCGAAACCCTCTACTACGGCGTCTCTCATAATCATATGGTGGTTTCGGTACGTCAAACGCCACATATCAATCAATCAACATCAAGAAGAAAAACTGAACTGATAGAAATTTTTCCGCGAAACGTGAGTACAATCAGGCATCGTAATTGCTTGTACTGCAGCATTTGTTATTGGATAGAGGGGGAAAAATAACAAAAAGAGTGTGCTGACTCGCTTTGTGTAAACGGCTTCCCACTGACGGCGAGTACTACTGATCATCAAGGGCATAAGGCACTATGTGAGAATACCAGCTTGGACTTGCAGAGATGATGTGATGGTGCGCGTTGTGCACGTGACTAACGAACCAAATGCAGGCTACATATTCCGGAGTGGGAAGTGTGCTTAGACAAGTGTCTTCCATCGCCTTACGCACCGTCTTCGGTGCCTCCTGTTGTTGCTAGGTGATGACAGATGTCCGTGTGCTTGACAGTTTTGGCGTGCTTTACTATGTGGAATACTGACATGCTGCTCTGTAGGTTAGTATTACGTGGTTTCAAACCACAAGCATGTCGAATTACTCAGTCATCCAATCAATCAATCAATGATACTACTGTTTAATTAAACGTTGAACAAATACATTTTATGATATATTATAAATAAAGAGCACAAAGCTTTTGTGTAAGATGAATTGAAAAACTCAGTTTGATTATTGGATAGCGGAAGCTATGACCACTTGCCTGCAATCAATATGTGCGTAAAAAGTACGCTCACGAAATTGGAAATAAGTGGAGTGCCTTGATGTGATAACTAAAATGAACATGAACGCACAATGTAAACTTAAGGCAGCAATGCATTCAAAGCCGTGAAGGAATAGTAAAAAAAAAGCAAACTGTTGCACGTTCTGTAAAATACTAGCCTTTGTACTTACATCTGACATAGGACTCAACAGCGAAGGTAAAAATAACTCTATAAAACAAACACCAGCAAAAAAAACGTGGCAGATACAACGTACTACGGGAATCGATGTCATGCGAAGCATTCTGAGGGTAGGTCACTGTGGTTTAACTTTTTTTCTGAGCGAAACGTTACAAAATGGCGATAAACATATGAACCTAACTTGTATGTACAGACATGTATGTTGATCAGTCGCATATGTTGCGTATAACAAGTTGTTTACAGTTGCACAACAATGTGAAGAGAAATAGAGGTATTTCAAACACCAGCAGTGGTAAGCTGAAATGTCGCACTTGTGTTTGTCCATATGGTAGACCTGGGCAGCGCTACGGAGACCAGTTTAAGTGGATGGCGCTTATAGGAGCACTGACATCAGATTTCAAGACCGAGATGGACCCATCATTCTATCACTTGGTATGCGTAGGTCTTCTTGGACAAATTGGAATGGCATTTGTAGCATCGAGGTTATTTCATTTTGACGTCAAACAGCGTAAAAAACCTAAGGAAAAAAAGCGAAAAATAGACTGCCCTGTGACATCGACACTACTGCTACGTGTGCGGTCTGATGCATTCCACAAATACCACCCTGAGTGACGATACGCTAGTGACGATGACGTCGATGATCTCCGAGTGTGTTTGGAGCCGACTTCCAGCCATGCTCTCACTCTGGCTCTCCTTGCTGTGTTGAAGCGTGCATGCGATTCATCGTGTCGCATCGACTGATTACCGTTGTCACCACTGTGTGTGAGTACGATCATGCAGAGCGACAATACGTGCCAGAATGTCGGGGAACCTGCGTTGTGAGAACCTGCACGTCGACGCGCGGGAAAAGCGGGAAGTGCATGGGGTTTCATGCCTTTCCAAGCCAAGGACCTCAGCGCAGCCAGTGGGTTGACTTCGTACGCGCCGTTGAACAGGGGGACTGGACGCCTGTGAGGAACAGCCGTATTTGCTCCCTTCACTTTGCAGCGAGCTGCTACAGGGTAAATCCTGTGTTGGCGAATCAGCTGGGTTTCACTGGAAGTACGAGGCCTCTTTTCGAGGCCGGGGCTATTCCTGCCGTGTGCCCTGCTGCAGCTGAAAGCAGTGATTCACTCGCCAAACGTCCGCGACATGAGGTGCATAGTTGGTGTTCCTGAGCTCCGACAGTACGGCCAGGACTGATAAATACACTGCATTTTAACGCGGAGCTTGTCAAGCAAGGATCGTCGCGAATCGCGGCGATACCCAATTCCAGGCCACTGTCATCATCCCTTGCAGATGTTGACCGCGACGATGGTGAGGACGACGATGCTGTCGAAAGAGGCATGTCTACGCCTTCAGAGACACAGCTGGACTAACAGTACATGCGCTCCTAGAAAACGAAACGCCAGTGGGACGTCACCATTTTTTATGAAAGCGGCATCAGCTGTGCAGTGGCGATGACGTGGCCGCGAGGTAGCTCTGCCAGCACCATCATTTGGTGGGCTTTCCACCCATTTTGAACCACGTTCGATAGCGAATATATTAATAAATATAACAGATACTCATTTGTCACTCAGATGCATTTTGGGTCGCGAATCGCTACTAGGGGGTCAATAGCTACTCGTTGACCCAAAAATCTTGACATGAGTAACTTTATAGTGAGTGCACCTTTAACCACTATTGACGCTATAGCCAGACGTGACACATGTATCATTGGAATACAGATGTAATGTTTATAAGATTTAATGAGCAGCACTGCCACAAGATTTTACTTTCTAGTTTGGCTGGCCATCGAAGTGCCTTGCACGCGCTATCGGAGATATGGGTTTTATGAATATCGGCAGCGCCCACTGGAGTATTAATTGACGTACCAGGCGAAGGCGTATGTGAGTATTAATTCTGTCTCTATGGTATTCCACCTTCTATCTGTGGGCCGTGAGGTTATTGACCATAACGCCGCTGTTGCGGATCACTCTTTGAATGTCAGCAAGCAGCTCCCCATTTCTTCTATTTCGTTTTGCCTGTCAGGCAAGCGGATATCTGTCAGGCAGGCTTCGACCATAACATATTGTTAGCATTTTTTGGGTCCACGCTCTTATTGTCAATTTTCACAGCGAAAGCTATTGAGACCACTGCAAGGATCGTGTGTGCCGTAGTTCTCCGCTGCCACTGCCGCTGTCTATAACCACTATATCACACGATCTAAGAAGAAATGCAGTAAATAGAAGAAACACCAAGGACACAACAAAAATTCAACTGTGTGTGTGTGTGTTCCCCTTGCGTGCCAGCCAGGTATTTTACCACAGATCCACGCCGTTGCTTGAAGCTACGTTGCCAACTGGCCTTCAGCTGGCTAGATGTCGGGAAAGAAATCGCGTTCATATGAGTAATAAAGCGTTTTAGAACAGCAAAGGCCCAATCAGGTGGTGTGTACACAATGCTAATTCCGCAACGAGCAGGTCTTCACATGCTTCAAAGCCTAAATGACTTCCAGAGTGATTGTTTATCGTCTTCGGCCACAACATAAAAGAAATCACATGAAATTCCTCGCAAGTGTGTAGTGATTACCACGCTTCTCCGAAAAAACGACGGAGAAGGGCGTAGTGAATGCATCCTTACTACAGAAAATTATGATGATTTATAGCATAGTGGGTTCCCTGCAGGCTGCAAGTGTGCTTGTAGCAGTTACCCGAAGAGTGTCTAAGAAGGCTCTGGAAAGCCGCTTTTCATGCTTTCGCTATGACTGTGCTGCGCGTAGACATGGCGTTTTTTTTCTTTTCTTAACGCTTGTGCATTTATTATACCAATGTATTTTGTAGCTGTTCCTCAGTAAATACGTGCTGTCAAACTACTGTAGCGCATACTCGTATAGCATGGCTAGTGGTATAGCGGAATGTGCCACACGTTTCTGGTTATGACGTGGTACGCGACGGGATTTTTCGCATTATTCATGGCATGACGCGACATTCTTAATCCTCAACCCTCTTAAACTCCGATATTAATTTTGGTCGGCCTCGAGCTGACGAGGGGATCACCGGATCACCCATACGTAGATAGATAGATAGATATATAGATAGATAGATAGATAGATAGATAGATAGATAGATAGATAGATAGATAGATAGATAGATAGATAGATAGATAGATAGATAGATAGATAGATAGATAGATAGATAGATAGATAGATAGATAGATAGATAGATAGATAGATAGATAGATAGATAGATAGATAGATAGATAGATAGACTCCAAATGAGATCGTCGTGGAGTGAACAACGGCGTGGCGTCTCGAAAAAGGCGGCGGCTGCAGAGGTTTGTAAAAGCGCCTCCAAAGCCGACGACCCGGCCTTATTCGTGCCGGCACAACCATGGTCGCCAACTTCCTCAGCGTCCTATATGCGAGTAAACTTGATAGCAGTTTGCTTCCGAATTCAGCGTTTCGGCAGCTCCCTAGAATTTTTTTAAAACTTCATTGCCTTTTTTTAATTATAGCGCCATACAAAATTATGGGGGCAGCGCGTTCTTTCTGAACTGCTAAATTGGAACCAAGAAAACAAAATATCTCCGTCACAGAAATGAATGCCATATAACTAGAGCTCGCGTCACTGTCAAGTTGAACGTAGTAGTCGTGTGAGCAAGGAGAGAAACTTTTTTTTTTCTTCCAAGTGCTTTCGAACGAGCAGTTTTGGTTCCACGAATATTAAGAAATCAAAATAATATTTTTACAATATCCATAGTTCTGTAGGTTCGAGTTAAGGGTTATATTTTATACAGATGGTATCAAGGTGTAAGTTTACATAAAATAGAGTAATTAATGCGAATATTGAGTAAATTCATATAAACGTTTTCATGGGACGGTGATATAGGCCCCCTGAGTGGCTAACGTCGTTGTGACACCTGTCAGAACAGATCTCAGCTACATGCTTTATCGAAATGGCCTCTGAGATCACCTTCGGCAGTGCGTCGAAAAACAATCTTTACTTAAACTGCTCGTTTCAAGCACCAAGTTCGTACTTTGTGTTACGTCATTCGCGGCTCCGTCGAGATTTATGCTAAGTAAAAAGAAAAATTATTGGAAGCTGTCGCGCGCGACGTTATGCGGATAATTTCGTGATTTCTTTCCCATTTACCTGATTTCACATTCACCGCAAAGCGATTGCTCGCATAATGTAAGATATTTTTAGAAATAAGTGTTCCAGATTGCGTGAGATTTTCAATCAACCCACTTTAGTTTAAATAAAAAATTACGGACCCAAAAGCTTCGAGTTCAGGCGTTGAACGCAATAGTGGTATCCTGTTTATATTGCGTATTTCAAGCATTTAGTGCTTGAAATATTTTCGAAACTGCTATGCACTCACTACGCGGCCTCAAGGGAATAGGTGCAGTAGTGTGTGTGCCTTTTTTAGTGGGTTACTTGCTCTGAACCACGGAGCCATTATGGTAATAAGTTCTGACACCCACTGGCAATGAGCGCTTGCACCACGCATTATCACTGCAATATTTCGTGTTGCATTGTGAAGTATGTACACAGGATGCGTGTGTTTGTAAAGCATGAAAGCTACTTTCACTGCATTACTGTGATAAGTGAAGTGCGCGTTTCGTGAAGTGCGCGAGTGCAACCAGTGCTCGGTTTAAAATGTGCGTGAGTGCACCGGCATAGGAAAGAAGACGACGACGACCGATGGTGTAAACGCGCACTTTCGCGATGTATTCGGTGAGAAAGACGATGGGCAGACGAGACGCGTTAAGTTCGGACCAATGAGAGGCCCCCACGCTGGTTTGGAAGAAGCCCGAACGAAGAACGGGGCAGACGTGGCCGGGACGCGACGGAGGCAAGCAGGCTACCAGGGCGCGGGGGTGGCGGCCGAGTTCCTGAGGCAAGGCTGCTGCGGGCTCCCACCTGGTCGGGTACCCGAGCATCATCTATCGTCTGGCGTTGGCCAGGCCGCTCGTCGTCTGGCGTTGGCCAGGCTGCTCGTCGTTTGGCGTTTGCCAGGCTTGTCACCATCTGGCTTTGGCCAGGCTCGTCCCGTTTCCAGGGCTACGTTCCAGCGTCGGAGGACGAACGCTGAGAGGTCACTGACCTTGGTGTGCCCGGAGCTACCTTCAACGCGAGCAACGCTTGGACCTCTGATCTACCTTGTCTGCACCCCATCGCATCGACCCTCGCCGTCTACAAGAGTGCCGCGACCGAACGGTCACAGTCGCTTTTGCTATTGCGGAACTTACGCATCCTTAGCATTTCGCGGTCATTAGGTTAATTTCTCCTCAACTTTGTGTGCTTTGTTTGTTTTTCCTCTTATTCCTTTCTCTTTATCTAGTTTATTGAAAATATATTTAGTTGTTTTTCTTGATGGCATAAACGGTCTCGTGTTCTCTTTACCGATGTGGGTTTTCTCATCGGTTTGTATGCACAAGAACCTACACGAGAGCTTGTGGGTTGACTAGCCTCGTGACAATTACCAAGCAGGGGAAGTTCTTTTCCCTGCATTCACAAGCAGAGGCATCCGCTTGGCACGCAGGTAGAACATCCGCTTGGCACGCAAATAACCCGGGTTCTATCACAACTCAGACCCAAACGAGCCTGGTTCGCTAACCCCTCTGACCCAGGATTTTTTATGATTTATTTTATCTGCATCGTTCTCGAACTTTTATTCAAATTCAAGACAACTTTTGACTCACAACCAATGATGGCGACGCCGACGCCGGAATTTTCGCTAAACGAGCTCTTTAATGCTATCGCACTAAAAATCAGTGATCCTCCGCTTATCGGCAAAATGGAGGCAGAAAGATTCACGTCCGGGTTCCCAACCAGCAACTATTTGTTTTTCGCCTTTTTATTTTCTTTGTAATATTTCTCCCCCACACACACGCACACTTTTGGGATGTCTGAATGGTATTTAGAGAACTGTGGTAAGGAAATAACTAATCAAATAAATAAACCTACAAATAAAATGTAAGTTTCAATGTCCCACACCTTTACTTAAAACACTATGCCGCACTTAAAAAAGTCTTGGCGCTGTATGAGCATCCCGTGAAAAAAAATATTTCCATATCTGTGCTGTAGTATCTGTTTTCCGGGATACTTTTCTCATCTGTGAGCATAGCTATCTCTGAAAT
This sequence comes from Rhipicephalus microplus, assembly GCF_043290135.1. Classification (NCBI taxonomy): domain Eukaryota; kingdom Metazoa; phylum Arthropoda; class Arachnida; order Ixodida; family Ixodidae; genus Rhipicephalus; species Rhipicephalus microplus. The sequence goes on from NC_134700.1 coordinate 205,333,539, forward strand.
ATCCCTTTATATTAAATGGAAATTCAGCTCACTATCTGTATTTGAGGCTTCCGAATCATGTATTTCGATATCTCTAGTCTGGAATATTTTTGCGTGCTTTTCTTCACATCCATGGTATTACTAATATGTTGAGTGAGCTTTCTTGATTCTGAAGTATGATATACTTTTGCCTATTATTATTATCTTCTTGTATAATGAATATGTTATACCGCTGCAATTTACTGTGTACCTTAAAGGTCATCTATGAATAGAAAAATTAAAGCAAAGGCTTTCTCATTAATTTTTGTGTCTCATAACAACCATATAGGCTGGTTACAATTGCGTCGCATGTTGAACAAAGAGGCACCTACAACAAACAGGATTTCATAAAGGAAGGGGTGGGAAAAAAATAACCTCAACATTCGGAAAGTAAAAGAGTGAGAGTCTGGAAAAAATGTGATAGTGGAATTCAGAAGGCAATAGAGAAAAAATGAACGAAGGCAACAAGGAAATAACAACACACTCGCAGGTGAAGAAGACGAGACAGCCTCCGTGAAATGTGAACTCGGTGCTTAGGATGATGGCTTTGAAAAGGAGACATCGGCGATCGACAGAGACGGAAAACAGTCCGACATAAGCCATCCCGATCCTCTCAGGCATCACTGCCACCTGATCCAACATTATGGTCGCCCAAGACAGTTGTTAAAGAGGCCCACTTTCACTGGCCCCATCTGAAACTGCAGCGAAAGCAGAGCCGTTGCTCGCACAGAATATAAGAGAAAAGAAATGACCTCAGTAAGTAAAAGTGAAGAAGCGTGAAGACTCTGCGGCAAAGAATGGAGACGAGTGAATCGATAGAAACAAAGTTTGCCAGTTACACTGTCTTTTCTTTCGGTTCTATATATTATTGTTCGATCAGTGCGTATATGTAGCATTTTTTTTCTTTTTTTTTTCAACTACGACTTTCCTGCTTTTTCTTCTCTTTGCAAAGCCGGCTATATAGAGGTGGGGATCTTCCTTGCAGGCACTGTGGCGGCCGTAGCCAGCTCCTCTTTTGTTCGGCGCTCGGTCGATTTACAATGAGGCTTTTTGGTGATCAGATTTATAGCCACACGAATGGGGCTCCCCTGTCTACCAGCTGCTTTCGCTGGGTAGTCGTCCGGACTCGCTGTAATGGATTCACCGCTCTGGCGTTGATAGGAAAAAATGCTGCCTTCTAATACGATGCGTCCAGCATGTGCTTTAGTGGGAAAAGGGCTGAAAGAGCAGAAGAGTGGGTGATTTCATACACGAGTGGAATCAGTGAGTGCGTGAGTGAGTGAGTGAGCGTGCATCATAATCATGTCGTGACGTAGCCCCGTAAAGTCTCAGAACAAAGTTCAGCTAGTATAATGAGAATTACAGTGAAGAGTCAAGTCCCTTGGGTGGCGAGAATTCTCACGCCCATTGGTAGTCGAGTTCTTGAGGTTTCATCACATGTATTAGAAAAAAAATTAACGATTTCGAGTACTTCGTACTCAACTATGGGAGAGTAACAGCGCGAATCTGAAGTGGTGAAGCAAAAAGCGTTGAAAGAGTGCGCTTTCCGCAGCCACGATACCCAGCACATCCACCAAAATGTCACGGGGTGAGAGTAGGCAGAGGGTAGAAATATATTTACAGGTTGTACATGGAGTACACAGTGTGCTTGAACCAACATGGCGGAGTGGCAACAACAACACCAGATTTTGTTCAATCGTCATCTTCGTCACCTTCATAGTGCTTTTCGTTGATGCTAATAATGACTTGTCTCAATCCTTTGTGGATCGCATTATCTCTTGCACGCTTTTCTTAACTTTGAATGACATAAATGATTACGTGTTATCGAGGTCAAATGACGCTTTCGACGGCATGCACTCGCGCATGCACAATTCGGTATATTTATTCCAGCGTGTTCCTTCAATTCACTTTTTACTCAGTGCTTGTCTACGTGTCTCCCTTTTTTTCCTGTGTCTCTGAGCGCATTGTAAGCTATTATGGGTCTTCACCAACTAGCCTGGTCAAAAACCTTAGGGTGATGCAAACTCGGCACGCTTTGAAGTTGCATAAGGGGTATGAATGAAGATAGAATACATCAAGGGCTTTTTTTCTTTGTTAGGCAACCCCTAATTGAACAACAGACATTTAAGCCGAGGGAGGTGTAGGGGAAATCATGTCAGTATATAGCTGCAGTGCAGTGATTATCACATAAATAGAATGAGATTCAAGTGCAAAGTGTTCTTTTAACCATCATGGCACACAAATTACACTCGCAAACACTGTCTGTATTTTGAAATCCCTCTTTGTAATCCTCCAGGGTTCTGCAGGGTAGGTAAATGCCATTAAGATGTTGCTATTATAGTGCTCCTAAAGTGCTCCATAGTGCTCTGTAAAGTGCTCCATAGTGCTCCGTAAAGAACGCGACATTATACCAATAAAAAATTGACAGATCCCATTTGGGAATCGATTATATGCAGAGCACGAATAAGAAAGGTAGATACGTCATTTTAAAATAGGCACAACATTACGAGGTGAAGGTAAATGATGCCGTACATGACTTCCGTGTCATGATTATCATGTTTGGATGAATTGTTTACATTCGTTATCTATTCACGTCACGTGATACCAAAATTAGTATACGTGGAACTAGCGAAATGGCCGTGAGCATGCTATTAGCGTATAATGTTGTGATGTTCTTATATGACACGTGTGTCAGGATTATCATGTTTGCACCAATCAAATATTTCGTCATACATTGACATCACGTAACACCAAATTTGGTATATGTGGAGCTACAAAACGGCCACGAGCGCATCATGAAGGGCCCGATTATTTACTCCAATGTAATAATTGATATGTAAGGTTTAACGTCCCAAAACCACCATATGATTATGAGAGACGCCGTAGTGGAGGGCTCCGGAAATTTCGACCACCTGGGGTTCTTTAACGTGCACCCATATCTGAGCACACGGGCCTACATATCTGAGCACAGCGGCTGCATTTCCGCCTCCATCGGAAATGCAGCCGCTGCAGCCGGGATTCGAACCCACGACCTGCGGGTCAGCAGCCAAGTACCTTAGCCACTAGACCACCGCGGTGGGGCAATGGACGGGTCGGAGACTAGAGCAGGACCAAAGAACCGGGCGGAAAGTGTACGTCGCGGTGTCTTTGATCATACAAGCAGCGTTGCTTCTCTTGAGAGGTCAGAAGGTGAGTACGGATGATTTCGTGTGCGTGAGCGGTCCGAGTGATAGCGTTCATGGCATATTCACTGGTCAGTACTCCAGGGGACGGTATGACGGTGTCTAGAGGCAATGTTGGTTCTCGACCAAACAGCAGAAAAAATGAAGAGTAACCGGTAGTGTCATGGTTTAACGTCCCAAAACCACCATATGATTATGAGAGAATCTTTATTCTAATGTAGCGTTGATGCACGTGCACGCTAGGCACAGCGACGCCACGTTAATAAAACGCGAGCACTCTATCGTCTGACGCAAGGTGCGACCGACGCGACTAGCGTCCGTCGGCGCGGCCCGACGCCAACCGGCGCGAAATTCGCGGCAGTGCGTCTTCCTCTATTCGTGATGGAGGGACGCCGGACGCGCTGAAACACGCATGCGTCAAAGCAACGCAGGGTGGCGCGTGCCTGTGAGTATATAGAAGGACTGGTGCCTGGCGTGGCAACGCTGGCGAGCACGCGCACCACGTCCCGTCAAAATATATTGGCGCCTTGACTGTGGCATGTAGTGACGTTCTCACATGACACTGTACTCATGATTATTATGTTTGCACCAGTCACATACCTTCGTCATCGATGGACATCACGTAATACCATGTTTGGCATATGTGAAGATAGCAAAATGGCCGCGAGCGCATCATGTTGTTACATGACACGCATGTCGTGATTATCATGTTTTCATGTGCACCTATGTCGTCTGTTCGCGTTGCGCAATATCGAGTTTGGTACATGAGAAGCTAGCGAAACGGATTGATTGATTGATATGTGGGGTTTGACGTCCCAAAACCACTATATGATTATGAGAGACGCCGTAGTGGAGGGCTCCGGAAATTTAGACCACCTGGGGTTCTTTAACGTGCACCCAAATCTGAGCACACGGGCCTACAACATTTCCGCCTCCATCGGAAATGCAGCCGCCGCAGCCGGGATTCGAACCCGCGCCTTGCGGGTCAGCAGCCGAGTACCTTAGCCACTAGACCACCGCGGCGGGGCAAGCTAGCGAAACGGCCGCGAGCGCATCGTGAGCGTTGCAGGTAATTAGGTTTTTACGTGACACGCATGTCATGTTTATCATCTTCGCACCAGTGTCATACCTTTGTCATCCATTCACGCGTCGTAATACCAAACTTGGTATAAGTGAAGCTAGCGAAACGGCCGCCAGTGCATCATGAACGTGGCATGTAGTCATGTTGTTACATGACACGCATTTAATTATTATCATGTTTCTACCAGTCGCATACCTTCGTCAATCATTCACGTACCGGAATAACAATTTTGGTACATGTGGCACTAGCGAAACGGCCGCGAGCACATCATGAGCGTGGCATGTAGTCATGTTACATGACACGCAAGTTATGATTTTCAATTGAGGGTGTGTCGCTTGTGTTCGCCATGCAATCATTTATTACCATACCAGTTTTGCAACATGCCATGTGAACGAAACCACCGCAAGAGGTGCAGGAACATGAAATGTAAATCATGATATTCATGACACACATGTAATGATTTTCATGTCAGGACTACTCAAATATGTTCTTCATACAGTCATGTTATGCCATACCAAGTTTGGTATCGATAGCATTATCGGAACGGCCAGGAGAGCTAAAAGTCGTAGGCGGCTAGATAGATAGATAGATAGATAGATAGATAGATAGATAGATAGATAGATAGATAGATAGATAGATAGATAGATAGATAGATAGATAGATAGATAGATAGATAGATAGATAGATAGATAGATAGATAGATAGATAGATAGATAGATAGATAGATAGATAGATAGATAGATAGATAGATAGATAGATAGATAGATAGATAGATAGATAGATAGATAGATAGATAGATAGATACGCTTAAAGTCGCCGTAGTTTGCTAAGAAATGCTTCGCATTTAGAAAATGTATAACGATTTCGAGTACTTCGTACTCGACGATGGGAGAGCATTGAGCCGTCCCGCTAAAGAAGGAGAGTAGCCCAACTTGCACTGCTCATGGATCTTGTTTAGAAAAAGTTTATTTACAGCATGTACAGAACAAAAAGGCTTCATACCATTCCAGCAACAAGGCACATACACTTCTGCACATCTATATTTCACGACTAACATCACTACGTCACAGTGAAGACATTTGCTCTAATATACATGATTACGTTGGCATACATGTACACAAAAATTCAATGTGATATCACGATACAAGGGTATAACGATACAATAGATCCAAATAAAACACAATTTGTAACAAATGAAATCATATATAACAACTCAACGGGCGCTGCTTAGCACCATGTTGGTCGAAAAATTAGCTGTATCCTTCCGTGTTCCACCTTGACGAAAGGGCACGACCAATGCCGCAGAAACTCTTGCTCCCCGAGGAAGAAAAGCTCTTCGGAGAGGAACGCGAGGATCTCTCGTCTCATCCTCCCAATATCGGCCACAAAGCACGCCGGCGGCAATTGGCAGCTACGGCCTCACATCGGTTTCTCCAAAGGCTGAAAAGCCCCGCAGCTATTAGGAGAGCGGAGAAGCGGCTACGCGGAAATCGGCCGTTGGACACGAAAGTTCGCACACCCTGTCCCCGAAAACCAGCATTAACCGCACGCCAAAAAAGGCGGGAAACCACACATTCAAACGTCACATGTCGATTGGTCTCTACCATGACGCAGTTGGGGCAAGTGGAAGTGCGAACCACCTGCCATCGCTGCAACCGATCTCGCGTGGGGAGCAAGCCCCAGCCCAGCCTCCAGACAAAGTCTCTGAGATGCCCTGGCAACACTGCGGCAGTTATTGGTTTCCAAGCGCGGTTCAATACAGATTGACGATGCTGGGGCACCAGGGGCCGTAGAAGGGCGGCCATTGTGTCCACCACTTTAGAATCGGCCACCTCTATCTCTGGGCACGTAGCTTCCAAACGTCGGTGAAATGCCAGAAGGGCTCGATACAAAGGTGGTAATTCAGTTGATTGGGGACCTTTGTTTGTTTGGCTATCCGGCAAGAAGACACGTAGTGATGGCCCCAGATGGTAGCGAGCCAGTGTCTGAGCGGGTATGTCATCATTGCTTAGTATTCGCAATAGAGTGCGGAGGCACAATGTAGAAGCCACGACGGAAACGTCGGGGAATGCAAAACCGCCTTGATCTCGTGGTTGAGCTAACGCTGGACGCGATAACAATTCTGTGCCACCAGACCAAAAAAAATGAACTGATGCAGCTTTGCACTTTCCTGCAGACGTGGAGCGGTGGTTCAACAGAATGGCAAAGGTACCAAAATTTTCCTAGGTACACCGTTTGAGTTAAGTATCGGCGTTCCAAGAGGGGGAATTCGAAGTGCCTGGCTGCTTTGATATCATTTAGAAGAGTTTGTACAACGGATGACCAGATGCTATCCTGTATACCAAATACAGTGAAAGTAACTCCGAGTATTGAAATCTCAGGAGACCACTGTAAAGGCGACGTGATGTTTATGCGACCGCTGGGGTTGCCAATGAAAAAATACTGGCTTTTAGAAAAGTTTAACCTTGCACCGGAGATAATACCGAAATCATGGAATGTATCAAGAGCATGCTGCAGCGACTGTTCATTATGTACATATAGAGTGATATCATCTGCATATGCAGCGACTTTTACTTGAGTATTACCGGGTAGAGGTAAGCCACGAATCTGCGGGTGATGTTCAACGGCCCTTAAGAAGGGCTCTAATGCAAGGATAAATAACACTGGGGAGAGGGGACACCCTTGACGGACCCCACGCGTGACTCTAAATGCGTGACTCTCACGGGAATCTAAGTAAAGGGTACTTTCTAAATTAGTGTACATCGCGTTGATAAGGTCAATGAACTTATCTGGGAATCCGTATGCATGCAAAACATTCAGTATGTAGCCATGTTCTATGAAATCAAAAGCTTTCTCTTGATCTAATGAAACCAACAGTCCTTGCGCACATCGGCTAATGGTGTATTGAATGATGTGACGCGTTAACCACGTATGGGTGTGTATTTCTCGGCCCGGAACAGAACAGACCTGGTGGGGAGCGATTAATGTTGCAAGAAATGGACTGATTTGGCGCACCAAAATGTTAGCCAAGAGCTTGTAATCTACATTGAGCAGGGTAATAGGGCGCCAATCTTCTGGTCGCGTAGACATTGGGTCTTTCTTGGGAACTAGTGTTATACGGCCTTTGTGGAAAGAAGTTGGAAGTGTAATATCTTGGAAACACTTGCGAATGACGCGTGACATAGTTGGACCAATGATAGGCCAGAACTGTACATAAAACTCTGCAGGTAGTCCATCAGGCCCTGGGGCCGATCCCTTTTTCATTGTGTCTAATGCGCCTTTGATTTCGTCATCGGATGGCGGTGATAGAAGGACGTCATTTGACATGTTGGAATCATGAGGTAAATCTGTTAGCATAGGATGCGAAGAAACGGATCCTGGGTAACAGACATTAGCACCAGATTTAGCTATTGACTCAAAGTGTTGAGTGAATTCCTGAAAGTCGCGCGTACCCGCAGCAGCTGGGGTGATAGAGTTCAGCGAGTGGGCAGGCGAGCCTGGTGGACGAAGCAGAGCTCTGCGTGCATACCTTAGAACCTCAGGGTGTGCACAGGGTGCACGTCTACAGCGCCAAGCTGCAGCCGAGAGTGAAGAAGCGCGCATAATACGCTGGTACCGTTCAACGAGCTCCTCTTGCCATGCCCGCATTACAGTGGAAGGACTGGGATCTCGATTGGCAATGCGTATCTTCTGGATTAACAATGACGCATCTTTCGACATACGGGTGCAACGTCCTCTGCCCGACGCACTGCAATGATGCCGCCACTGTTCTTTGAGGCGATCCCAATCAGCTACATCGGCCCCAATAAGCGATGCGCGTAACGCTCGGGATAATTTCTCCGTAGCCTGAGAGTCCTGGAGGACGCGGCAATCGAGACGCCATGGTCTGTGAACCGTCGGCGTCCCCGCTGGCAGGCGGAGAGATAACATGACCGGCCGATGGTCGCTAATGTACACCGGTGTCGGTGGCAATGACATTACCCCGGTGTCGTGAACGTAGGTAATGAGATTGGGGGATGTATACACGCGATCAATTCGGCTGCTCGACGCTGCTCGACGCCAAGTATAGGCATAATTACTGCCATGCACAATTTGATGAATGTCACTCAATGCCAATTGCTGCACTAGACGTTCGAGTTCTCTGGCATTCCAGTTTGACCGGCCGCGACCCGGACCTCGAACGTCTGCGCGTGAGTATAAGACACAATTGAAATCCCCTAAAAGTACCACATGTCGGGAATTTAAAAGAAACGCATCAAGACATTGGAAGAACGCGTTTGAGTTCTCGCGTGCCGCTGGGGCATACACGGCAACAAATCTTATTCTTAACGAAAAAAAGGTGCAGTTGAACTCGAAAAAGGTGCAGTTTCATACTCGAAAAAACAGCGCTTGCTGATGGAGTTGAATGAAGAAGATCTGTCAAGTTTGAGTCAAGATGAAAGGCCTCCACGGTCGATCAGGTTTTACTCCTGATCTTATTGTTATATACAGATAGCTTTGCTATAAATCTAAGTGTAACGTGAAATGTAACAGTGAATTTGGGTATCCAATTTACCCTTTAATCAAACGACTATTGATTCAATGATCCACACATTCACATACTGATTGGTTGAGGTTCATTACGATTGAAAGCAAATGTCTAGAACGTAGGACTTCGCTCGTATGATGCGAATTGCTTACCAAGCAAGGGTCATTTGTTTCATCACCTTTCCTTCGTGGCAGGCCTTCGCGATTGGGCGGCACGAGACAGGTTCAGGGGTGCTATGCGGGATGGCCCGAGCTTCTCGGGCACACGAGTTTGCTCCGAGACCGCTCAGCGGCGGCCAAGGCATGAAGGCAGTGCGGAACGCGTGAAAGCAGCGTTGATAAAAATGGCTACATGAACGCGCGTGTCATTGGTGGTGGTAGTGAAATACTTTATTTGTCACAAGACCAAAAAATAAAATAATATTTAAAAAATAAAAAGCAGCGTTGTAGGGCGGCCTTCGGGCTGCCGGTTGTGGCGTCCACGCGTCGGAAATGCATGTGGGACACTTACGACGGTTTCCAAAGAAACACCACGTGTGAAACCGCCAGTGCCGCCACTCGGTGAATATTTCAACAGTACAGCGAAGACAGCGTGATTGTCGTGCTATCTTTTTGCCAACTCAACAAGCACCTCCCACAGGCATGTTTGTGGACGTCTGCCATCCTTCAGACAGGTTTTTTTAGGGGCGAAGCTCCCTAAAGCGGCCCCCGTTCGTCCCTCGTAGTAGTAGTAGTAGTCGTCCCTCGTAGTAGTAGTGGTCATCCCTCGTTCGTCCCTTGTAGTAGTAGTAGACTTTACGGCTTCAGCACATTGTGAGGAGAAAGCATGACAGTTGCTGATGCAATCGCCGAGTTTTGTGGGTTCAAGAACCGGTCCTTTTTAGCGGCCGTTACTTTTTCTAACGCACTCATCCTTGCGGTGTTTGCGTGGTTACCTTGCGTGCATGTGTCACTGTCATTCTGGGTAGATCAGACAAAAAAATTTTAGTGGGTAAGTGAAAATGTTTAATACAATAGTAGCAATTATTATCAATTCTATCTCAATGCTATATTTCTTGTGGTTAGAAAAAGTGACCTGAAGCCTGGTTTCTTCCCTTTAATTTCAGGAATACGTTACACTGCTGCGTGTCCTTCTTCACGTCATTTGGAAAAAGAATCATCGACTCGAAACGCAAGAATGCACAGGGGGGGGGGGGGGGGGGTCAAGGTGTCGCTGATGCAGAATTTTATACGCGAAGCATTTCTTAGCGAACTTCAGCGACTTTGAGCGTATCTATCTATCTGACGGGTTACACGCGTATAAATGGGTCCTTTTCTTGAAACTACTCCTGATTAACATGGTAACGCTGTATAGAAAATTATTACAGGCGTGCTGACATGACCCCAGCAGCGACGCGTCGTGTTACGTGGTATTATTGTTTTTAGGGACAATCGTCGGTCGCTCTTCCATCCGGCGTAGCCAGGATATCCACGAAATGAATGATGATGAGTGGGGCGAAGCGTCCATCTCTTCGATGCGTGTTTAGTGTGATAGGGGTAGATGGATCGGCGGATTAACAGACAGACAGACGCACGGACGGACGAATTGACGAACATGCGAACAGACGAACGATGGCACGGACAGATGGACAGAAGCACGGACTGGACGAACGGATTGAAGGAAGCTTCGCGCCACTAACACACGCTCCGTGGGTATGCTGTGACTTCTGGAAAGAAAAACTGCATCGCGGCGCAGCTGTGATGTATTAGGGTGTCTGCAATAATTATAAAAACAGCTTTACGATTAAAAGCAGCGCTAGTTCCATAAAAACCCCTCATGTAAAATCCCTTCATTTAGGGGCCTTTGAGATATCATAAATAAATAAATAAATAAAAGCAAAAAGAATTCATTTATTCAAGTGTAAAAAGTAACCCATTAAAGTAGAATACGGCACTCTTCTTACTTAGCTTGCGGATTGGGCTGTCATTTTTCTTTCTTCTTCGCCAGTGCCACCCCCCCCCCCTCCAACCATAAAAAACGCGAGCTTCGAAGTGTAGTAACTTTCCAGCACATGCGATGCTCTTGCAGAGGCATCGCACTTAAAACTGCTCTGATATTGGCGGCGCAAATCTACAGCAAAGTGAAAGCCCAATTTGAAAATAAAACGCCCCAGAATTGACTTCAACCTCGTACTCCTTGAAACACTTTCAAATGAACAGGAAGGTATATAAAACTGCAAAAGCATTTTTTCTCGCCCCATAGAAGCTTCGCCAACAGCGTGGCAGCCTTTTCGACCATACGAGGAGCGCGGCGATGCAGAGGAGAGCGGACCACGCCCACCTCTGGAAAGACGCTCTCTCTTCGTGTGATTGGGACCACAGAGTTTCCCACAATACTTACTAGAGGGAACTGTGGCGCTAGTGTCTATGGGAGCTCCAACGCACTGCGCTTCAGCGAGCATGGGAATGATGGGTAGCACACACATTTGTCTAATATTCGTACTTCTGGCCTGCCTTTGGCTCCGTGTGTGTTCGTGTGGCTTGGAGCTGTTTTCTTACGAAACAAGTATTAGCAAATGTTCAGCGATTGCGCTTCACCACCCTATTTTTTTTTTAATTTCCTTTCCGAATTGGGTCACGAAGTTTAAAAGGGTTGAATCTTTCTTTCAAAACAAAATCGAAACACAGCAATAAACGAAACCGCAAGTACGATTCGCCGCCCGCAAGTACGAAGACTAGGCAAATGTGTGTACTAGCCATCATTTCCATGGTCGCTGAACGATTGCAGCGCCAGAGTGCCCTCTAGTTAATTTTGAGGAACTCTATGATTGGGACGGCCGCGGAGAGAAACCCGCCGGGCACCCGCCATCTCGGAGGCCGGGGTAAGTGAGACTTTCGCAAACAGCTGAATTCTGTGTAATAGGGAGCATACTTTAAAGCACGATCTATTTTTCGAGTGAAATGTTTTTGAACTTCCTATACACCAACTCTGTGGTCTTAAACGAATGTGTGCAGTAACGTGTCTACATTTTGTGATGGGTGGCCAGCTTCAAACCAAGAAGCCGTTATAGAATTCACTTTATCAGACACCCGATGACAATTTATGCTTGTACCACGCGATATCACTGAGATATTACAGGTTGTATCATGAAGCGTGTATACAGGACGCGTGCGTTTTCAAAGCATGAAAATTATTTTCAATGCATTTTTAGGCAGAGAAAGTTTTTTTTTCCTGCCCCGCCACGGTGGTCTAGTGGCTAAGGTACTCGGCTGCTAACCCGCAGGTCGCGGGTTCAAATCCCGGCTGCAGCGGCTGCATTCCCAATGGAGGGGGAAATGTCGTAGGCCCGTGTGCTCAGGTTTGTGTGCACGTTAAAAAACCCCAGGTGGTCGAAATTTCCGGAGTGCTCCACTACGGCGCCTCTCATGATCATATGGTGGTTTTGGGACGTTAAACCCCACAAATCAATCAAAGTTATTTTTCCTGTATTTCCAAGCGGACGCGTGTCTTGAGGCAAAACGCCCGCTTTCCATGCAAGTGGTCTGGGTTTGATCCTCACCCAAACTCGGAAATTGTTATAATTTATGTATTTGCATCTCTCTCTCGTTGCATCAGTAACTTCAAATTGGTGATTCTTTGCTCAAAACCGACGACATCAACGCTGACCACAGTATTTCTACAAAAGTCGCTTATACGCTTCCAGGCTGATGCTCTTTCACGGAACTTTGGCGTTCTACTCCAAATCACATTTCTAAGCACAGCCATCACTGTCAAAATAGGAAGCATCCAGAGTGTTTAGAGTAACTTGCTCCAAGGCTTTCTTCCTCTTTTATATTTGCGTATTCTAAAAAAAATCAGGATAAATTTATAATGCAGTTATCGTAGAAAATATGAAATAGTGTGAAGTTACTAAACGAGCGTTAGAATTTGTCTAATAAATATTTTTTAAAGATACCATGTTAAAGTTTAATTAGGAATCCTTTGTTAATTGAACAACAAGGCTACTTTACCCATGTCATATTATTATTGAAGCATTCCTATGTTTTAAAACAAGTGCTACTACTTTCGTATAGATCGTTTCTTGTTGAAGTTACTAATAAAAAGGTTTTAACAAATTTTTGGTAATTACCAAGCATGGCAACTATAGAATATGTATGCAGTTGAGCTCAACCTGATATCTGGAGAAAGTACAGAGGCATGATTTGTCTGTCCTTGGTTGCGCTGGCGTGAACGGGCAAGCTAGCGTTGCAAACGTGCCGCCTACCCAGCGTCCGTGGCGCGAAAGGAAACCTTCATTTGAGATGCATTGACACCATGCCTCCTTTCCATCCTCAGCTTTATTTTCATTTCACCTCTCTTTCTAAGCTTTATTATACACATGCCATGTGTTAACTTCCCCCACATGATTTCTCTCTTCCTCAGCCTCACTTCCTGCTTCGATCACTTGCTATAATTTCCCATTCACAGCCTGCCCTACGAATTATCCTTTCCATTATCTTACCTTTACTTCCCTTTCCCATATATTGCTGTTCTCTACTGCTTTGTATGTGGCTATGTTGCACTTTACACCCCCCCCCCCCTTCATTCTCTGCTTCTGAAACTCACCTGACTCCTCAACGTCATCACTTCCCTTTAGCACGCCTTGTTATACTAAACTACACACGACTATGCTATCTTTACGCTGTTGTCACCTCTCTTTAGTCCTCTTCCCCCTCACATACTTCTCCTCATCACTTCTTTTTCCCTGCCCCGCGATATACTGCTCTTTACATGGCCATGGTATACATGGCTATGATATACATGGTCTTGCTTCATGACCATGTATAGCATAGACATACATGGTCACGCCATATATAGTGAGATATGGTCTTGTTTCGTGATGGCTATCCTGTGTTTTACCCTCTACCTTCTCTTTTGTCCTCTCCTCACTCTCACTTCTATTTGGTGCCCTCTTGCTATGAAATACTATGCTACACATGGCTACACTGTATACAGTTTTCTTTGCGTACGTAACGCCAAGCGACGACATCAGATCACATCCGATGACAATAAATTATATGGGATGACAGCCGAGGCCCGAAAAAGCACTGCGCACTTCAAAACATCCTGACGTGCTGCATACAGCTGAGAAAGACAATTGACCGGTTCAATACAAGTGGTGCACATGACGCGTAACATCGATTTCCGAAATGCGTGAAATCTGGCGAATTTTTTAACGCAGGTGAAAGTTAGCCGGAACGCCACGCATACTAATCTTTGCGCGTTAAAGGTCCCAAGTATCAAGGAGGAGGAAAGAACTTTATTCAGAGTCCGGCGAGTAGATGGGGTGGGCGACTGGCCCCGCCTAGGTTACGGCCAGGAGTCCTTGAATCCTGGCGGCTTCCTCGGCCCGCTGGACGGCCCACATTTGGTCTTCGAGGACGGAACTGAGCATTGCGGCCTCCCAGCGCGCGCGAAGGCTGTCAGCAGAGGCCGCATACTTGTTATGAGTACTAATCCCTCTACATTCCCATAACATATGCTCCAGAGTGGCTCTGGAGTCGCAACGCTTGCACCTGTCCGTTTTGTATATATCAGGATATATAATGTGCGATAGTGCAGGATTCGGATATGTCCTAGTTTGTAACTGCCGCCATTCGACAGACTGTCTTTTTGTTAATTTTGGGTGAGGTGGCGGGAATATGCCCCTCTGTAATCTATAATGCTTTGTAATTTCATTGTATCTGGTCATTCTGTCTTCCCACTCCCACTCGTCTGCCACGCCGTAATCACCGGAGGAGGTTGGGGCGGCACTTGAGAGGGCAGCTCGGTCGGTGAGCCCTCGAGCTGCGTCATGTACAGCCCCATTGTTGCTGTCCCCCGCGATGGCATGAGCAGGTGTCCATATATTATATGTATTTCTGGGGCTTGTTCGACACCCTGCTTTGATAATACGTAGTGCCTCCGGGGAGATGCGGCCGTTGGCAAAGTTTCTCACTGCCGTTTGAGAGTCACTGACTATCACGGTTGCGTTTGTCTGAGCTACAGCGAGCGCTATGGCTACCTCTTCCGCTGTCTCGGTACTTGTGGTGCGTATCGTCGCGCATGTCATACAGCGTTTGTTGCTATCGACTACGGCTGCGGTAAACCCCCGTTTGCGCTTGTATCGAGCAGCGTCTACGAAAACTGCGTCCTTGTCATTACCGAACTTTTTTTGTATTTGTTTTGCTCTTGTCTCTCGTCTAGCTTTATTGTGTTCGGGGTGCATGTTTTTTGGCAAGGGTGGTATCATCATTGTTTCCCTGGTCTCTTTTGGAATGTCCACCTTAACGCCGTGTTGCGTGTGATACGTTATACCTAGTCGCTCTAGAATATGTCTTCCTGCTCGTGTCTTAGAGAGACGTTCATATTGCGCCGTACGCTGCGCCTCAATAAGCTCATCTATTGTATTGTGCAGGCCTAACTGTAACAGTTTGTCGGTGCTTGTGCTAATCGGTAGCCCTATAGCTAGTTTGAATATTTTTCGAATGAGGCAGTCTAGCTTGATCTTTTCCGCGACTTGCCATTTTAAGTATGGCGCTACGTATACTATTCTGCTAATCACGAATGCCTGCATCAACCTTATCGTGTTTTCCTCCCGCATGCCACTGTGCTTAGTTGCTATCCTTTTTATGAGTCTCATTATTTGGGCTACAGTTGCATCCAATCGCCTGAGGATTTCTCCATTGTTGCCCTTGGCTTCGATGAGCAGACCCAGTACTCTGATCCTGTCGACTATGGGTATGGTTTTTCCATCGGCTGTTCTTAACTGTATTTCTTCTCTATGAGCAAGACCTTGCAGGCAGTTGCCTGGTTTGCGACCTCTACGAGTAGGTCTGTACAGCAACAGCTCTGATTTTTCTGCAGAGCAGGCTAGCCCAGTACCTTCCAGATACCGCTCGACCGTTTCGACTGCTGTTTGAAGCGTTTCCTCTATTTCGCCATCACTACCACTTCTCACCCATAGGGTGATGTCATCTGCATATATAGTATGATTCAGTCCTTCGATTGCTTGGAGTTTGGTTGGCAGTCCAATTAGAGCCAGATTGAATAACATAGGTGATAATACCGAGCCTTGCGGCGTACCTGCACTGCCCATCTCAGTTTCCTCTGAAACTAGGTCCCCTATCATGATCTTTGCCTTCCTTCCCGTCAGGAAATTACGCACGTAATTGTACGTCCGTTGTCCCAGATCTAGATCGTTTACCCTTTTTAGCACCGTTGCATGGGTTACATTATCAAAGGCCTTCTTGAGGTCTAACCCTAGAATGGCCTTTGTTGCTGTTCCCGGATTATCGATAATCTGATGTTTTAACTGTAGCATTGCGTCTTGCGTTGAGAGGTTCCTCCCGAACCCTATCATTGTGGGTGGAAGCGCATCCCGGTCCTCTAGATAGGTAGTTATCCTCTCCAGAATCACGTGCTCCATGAGTTTCCCCACGCAAGATGTGAGATATATGGGTCTCAAGTCCGCAATCTGCACTCGCTTGCCTGGCTTGGGTATTAACACGATTTTTGCCGTCTTCCATTGTTGCGGAATCTGTCCTGCCTTCCATGATTTGTTAATGAATTCAGTTAACTTAGTTATGGACTCGTCATCCAAATTGCGTAGCGTTTTGTTAGTTATGCCATCTGGTCCAGGTGCTGATCTAGTATTGAGTTTTTGCAAGACGGCCCTCACTTCTGCCTCCCCGATCTCGTTGTCTAAATCATCATTTGCTAGCCCTGTGTAATCAGGGTGTGTAACGGGAAGCGCTTGAGAGATGTATGTTTTCTTGATTTCATTCAGGAAATCCTGCTCTGTACCTTGATATCTTTGTATTAACCGATTATTTATTGTGCCTTTCTGCCAACTTGTTTCCGTCCGGGTTTAACAAATGTCTAAGGATGGTCCACGTTTTCGCCATTCCTATCTTGTTGTCCATGTCATTGCACTTTTCCTCCCACTGTTGTCTGCACAGCTGCTGGGCGTATTGCTCTATATCTCTGTTCAATTTAGCTATCTTTCTACGAAGTGTCTGGTTGTGCCTTTGGTTTTTCCACCTCCGTTGTAAACCTTCCTTAGCTTCCCACATGTGGAGAAGCTTATTGTCTACATACTCTAGCTGCGCCTCCGGTGGCACCGTTTGCGTAGCGGCCTCCACGTCTCGTTTTAACTTTTCGGTCCATTCCTCAATACTCCGTATCATTTCGTCGGGCTCCTCTCTGATGTTTCGGAACTTGTCCCAATCGACAAGTTTAAGTTGTCTGCCTTTTGCCTTCCGCGGCCCTGCCCTCACCGTTATTTCAAGTATAAAATGATCGCTTCCCAAGTCATGTTGCGTATTGGTCCATTGCGTGTCCAGTATATTTTTGGTGAACGTCAAATCTGGCGTGGTATCCGCGCAAACGCTAGTACCTGTTCTTGTAGGAATGGATGGATCGGTCACGAGCGTCAGGCCCTCCTCCTGTGCGTCCAACCACAAGTTCCTGCCTTTCTGGGTTTCGATCCTGTATCCCCATGCACCGTGTGGGGCGTTGAAATCTCCTCCAATCACTAGCGCGCGGTTGCCCGTTATAGCGAGGGTTTTTCGAAACAGCGTGCGGAATTCGTGCTTTCTGCATTTAGGACTGCTGTAAATATTCAATACGAAAAGACTGTCCTCTGTTTTTCGCGTGGGTATGAGTTCGAGGAGAATGTGATTTATTGCCTTGATTTCCGTGTCATGTTGCACCACCGCGTGATTTCGCTTAACCAACGTTGCTAATACCTTTGTCTCCCCATCAGCACTGCCGAATGACTTATATCCCGACAGTTTGACCAGCCCGTGCGTTTCTTGCACCATTATAACATCCGGGGTGCTGGTGTCTTTAGGATGTTGTTGCAAAATGTATCGTTTTCGATTATATCCTCGACAATTTCATTGCCAAATCGTGTAGCTATTTTGTCTGTCCATGGCGGCGTTACAGGCTCTCTAATCCCTCGGTGGGCACCGAGGTCCTAGCGTACGGTTTAAAAGACGTCTTAACTGGGCCCCCACCACTTGACTGCGATCCCCATATTGCTAGCTTGGCGTCGAAATCAGCCACCATTTGCTGCACTTTCTGCAATATCGTCTTGCCTAGCTCCTCAATTTTGGCCTCTATGTTTGCCTCAAATCTAACTTCTTGTTGTTCGAGCTTAGTTTGCAATTTTTTTTCAATTTGTTCCATTTTGGCTTCCATGGTGTTTGCGAATTCCTCCTGTCTTTCTTGTGGCGTCGCCACTGCTTTTGGTTTCTTTACCACGCTTTTAATCGGAGCGTTCTCTGGTTTATGTTTAACAGGGGTGAGGGCTGCTACCTCTTCCTCCATTGCTGCGCCTTTTTCCTTCATTATAACTTGTGAGGTTTCCTCGTTGCGTGTAACCCCTCCGTTTTTCAGAAAATCATTTTCCTCCCTGAGTTTTCTAATCTCATTCATAAATGCAACATTGTTCTGCCTGATCTGCACCAATTCGTTCTCTAGCGCCTTAATTTTACATTGAAAAGCAGCCTCTGCCTCCGCGCGCGCCCCGGAGGCCACATCAGCCCAGCTCACCTGGAAGGGTCCCGCGGTGCCACGGACGCCGCTCGGTCCTTTTGAGCTTTGGGATCCTCCTCCCTCCTTTGATCGGGGGGACCCGGTGTTGCCGGTCTTGGGTCTAGACCTCGATCTGGACCTCGACATAGATGTGGTGGTAGTAAACGTAGAGCGGTTTTTGTTTTGTGCTTGAAGCTTGGTGAAGGCTTCTGGTCCGGATGCGTCCCGCGTCCGATGTTCCGATCTTTGACCTGAGTCACCCCATCTTTGCCTGTGAAGTGCTTTCGCTTCCGTCTCGTAGTAAAGTGCTTCTTCTTCCTCCCGTCGGGCTCGTTCCCAGCGGCGTCGTTTCACCAGATACGGTACCCTAAATCTGGCCTTGCAATGGCGATCTGCCGTCGGGTGGTCTTTGCCACACAGCTGGCACTTCACTTCGCACTCGTGCTCCTGCGGTGGGTTCTTAGTGCCACACCCTCTGCATATTCTGTTATTCGGGCTCGGGCAGACGTCAGCTCTGTGACCAAGGCGTCCACACTGGTAGCACACGTCTATTTTCTTGCAGTATAGTGAGCACTTGACCAGTGCTCTTCCGTAGCTCACATAACTTGGAACGCGATGCCCATCGAAGAGGACGATGACGTTTGTGGTGTTTCCCATCCTCTTGGCCATGAAGACTGTCGGATTTCTCGGGGTTACCAGCATTTCCACGATCTCTCTTGGAGACACGTCCTGCGTTACACCTCGGATCACCCCTTTAGATGTATCTTCCGGAGCTGACTCGTACGCATTGGCTTCGAATTCTTTGTCCCCAATCTTCAGTTTAGCGATGGTTCTGTATTTTTCGGCGCGCTCCTCTGATGGTGTGCTGACCACTAGAATGTTCTGTTTATAGTTGGCACATACCGTGTCTTCTTCCGATTCATTCCTGGGTATTTTAGCGGCGTTGGCGATGCAGCATTCTAGACGATTGATCCCGTAGTCAGTGACCTTGAAGCCGTCACGTGGGCGCACAATTATCTTGTAATCTTCCTTCGGCAGACGGGGCATCCTGCTCGCAGCCGTAATTTGTCTTGCTCTCTGTCCCTTCCTCCATCTATTACTGACCACGTTCTCGCTTGAGAAGTGCGTTTCTTGGTCCTTGGCTTCATGCGTTGTGGTTTCTTTGTTGGCTCGTCCTTTTCTGTTCACAAGGCGCCAACCTGCGTCGTTCTCATACTCTTGTTGCGTGATATCTTCGCCATCCACGCTCACCGTAGCCATCCTGTGGCATTAACCCGATAAGACGCCGCCTTGAAGAGGCTCAAGACGCCAGCGTCCGTGGGCTAGGCCAAGCGCATTCTGCACAGCAGCAGGAGGCAAAGGCGTCGTGCGTTCGTCGGCGTTACATAAATGTGGTCAATGTGCCGAAAATTAAACGTCCACCTACTTGAGAGTGGTATCGCGGGGTTCCGTGGAACTTCCACTTTCTTCACTGTAAGAAGGCGTCCGTCAATTCTTCGATTTCACGCTGAGAATCACTGAAAATCTGCGGAGCCGACGCGACATGCGTGTCTGCACTCCGTGGCCGCCTGGCGGTCCTCCCAAGTATCAAAACTTCATAAAATAGAGGGGCCAGAGTCTGCTGGTTTTCACATTAGAGCAACACATACTCCGGCTTCTGACAATAAAAATGACTGGATATACATCAGTGAAAAAAATTGAATCCTCCGAGGACGTAGGTTTGCATAAGGAGTGGACGACGTTTCGTTAGTTAGGCTGTCCTTGCAGTTTCACTATGACCATAGCAAGAATGTGCATTATAATTTCACTTTTACCCATAGACACACTTGTCGAACAAGGGAGGTCCTTGGAGATTATTGCCACAAAAGACACTCAGTCGTTGTGGCATATGCGAAAGCATGTTCTCACCATTGGCAGTGCGACAGATCCGGTACATCAGGGACGGCACACAGCACTTCTATAGTAGAGCACGTAGTGCTCTAAATCGTTAACTACTTCCTCTAAACACATGAGTAGTAGAGTACCTGGTACTCGAGATTATTGCCACAAAAGACACTCAGTCGTTGTGGCGTATGCGAAAGCGTGTTCTCATTATTGGCAGTGTGACGGATCCGGTACATCAGGGACGGCACACAGCTCTCCCATGGTAGAGCACGTAGTGCTCTAAATGGTTAACTACTTTCTCTAAACACATGAGTAGTAGAGTACCAGGTACTCGAGATTATTGCCACAAAAGACGCTCAGTCATTGTGGCGTATGCGAAAGCATGTTCTCACCATTGGCAGTGCGACGGATCCGGTACATCAGGGACGGCACACAGCTCTCCCATAGTAGAGCACGTAGTGCTCTAAATCCTTAACTACTTTCTCTAAACACATGAGTAGTAGAGTACTAGGTACTCGAGATTATTGCCACAAAAGACACTCATTCGTTGTGGC
Source organism: Rhipicephalus microplus (assembly GCF_043290135.1). NCBI lineage: Eukaryota > Metazoa > Arthropoda > Arachnida > Ixodida > Ixodidae > Rhipicephalus > Rhipicephalus microplus. The sequence continues at coordinate 205,354,323 of NC_134700.1, forward strand.
GTATGCGAAAGCATGTTCTCACCATTGGCAGTGCGACGGATCCGGTACATCAGGGACGGCACACAGCTCTCCCATAGTAGAGCACGTATTGCTCTAAATCGTTAACTACTTTCTCTAAACACATCAGTAGTAGAGTACCAGGTACTCTAAGTCGTTAACAACTTTTTCCAAACACACGATAAGTGACGTGCTGGGTACGGCTCAGTGCTCTCCCATAGTTGAGTACGAAGTACTCAAAATCGTTAAACACTTTTCTAAACACGATAAGTGACGTGACACCCAATCATAATGGTCTGGTTAGCGTGAGCTTATTGCTCGGCTAAGAGGTCTACAGGATGGCTCTCCCCACCATCAATCGTGCTCAGAGGGTGCTGAATAGCTAAGAATTTCGTGCGGGCCAAGGGACGACTTTCAGCTCTTCCATAGCAGAGTACCGAGTACGCTAAATCGTTAACAACTTTCTCTTTACACAGCACCGTTTTCATGTAAATGAAGTCTCTTTTGTCATCATCGTTAATGTATGTCTAATAAGAGAATATTCTGTTGAAATGTTATTGACGTCTGTGACAAAATTGAATGTGAAGCGTTTCTTAGCGAGCTTCGGCGATTTTGAGCGTATCTATCTATCTATCTATCTATCTATCTATCTATCTATCTATCTATCTAGCCGCCTACGACCTTTAGCTCTCCTGGCCGTTTCAATAATGGTATCAATACCAAACATCTTATGGCATAACAAAACTGTATGAAGAACACATTTGACTAGTCATTACATAAAAATTTAGATCGGTGTGTCATGACAGTCATGATTTACGCTTCATAGTCCTGCAGCTCTTGCGGTGAATTCGTTCACATGGCATGTTGCAAAACTCGTATCGTATGGCATGATTGCATGGCGAACACAAGCGACAGCTCCGCCATGGTGGTCTAGTGGCTAAGGTACTCGGATGCTGACCCGCAGGTCGCGGGCTCGAATCCCGGCTGCAGCGGCTACATTTCCGATGGAGGCGGAAATGTTGTAGGCCTGTGTGCTCAGATTTGGGTGCACGTTAAAGAACCCCAGGTAGTCGAAATTTCCGCAACCCTCCACAACAGCGTATATCATAATCATATGGTGGTTTTGGGACGTTAAACCGACATATCAATCAATCAGTCGAACACAAGCGACAGACCCTGACATGAAAAACATGACATGCGTGTCATGTAATAACATGACTACAACCCACGCTCATGATGCGCTCGTGGCCGTTTCGCTAGCGTCACATATACCAAATTTAGTGTTACAGTATGTGAATGGAGGACGAAGGTATGTGACTGATGCAAACATGATAAACATAAGATGCGTGTCAAGTAACAACATGACTACACGCTACGCTCATGATGCACTCTCGGCCATTTCACTAGCTTCACATGTACCAAACTCGGTATTACGTGACGCGAATGGACGACACAGGTAAACGACACATCCAAACATAATAATCACGACATGCGAGTCATGTAACGACATGACTACAAGCCACACTGATGATGCACTCGTGGCTCTTTCGCTAGCTTCACATACACCAAATTTGGTATTGCGTGAAGTCAAGTGATGACGAAGGTATGTGACTGGTGCAAAAATGATAATCATGAGGTGCGTGTCATTGGAGAGCATGACTACATGCCGCAGTCAAGGCGCCATTACATTTCAACGTGACATGGTGCGCGTGCTCGCCGGCGGTCATTTCGTCGCGTCACGCTGGCGTTGCCACGCCAGGCGCCGGTCCTGCCATATACTCGCAAGCGTGCGCCGCGCTGCGTTGCTTTGAGGCATGCGCGTTTCAGCGCGTCCGGCGTCCCTCCTTCACGAAAAAAGGGAGACGCAGTGTTGTCTGAGTAATGCATCGGCACGAAATGCAGCATGTCACATTTCGCACCGGTTTGCATCGGGCCGCGCCGACAGACGCTGGTGGCACCGGTCACACCTGGCGTCAGACTATTGAGTGCTCGCGTTTTGCTAACGTAACGTTGCTGTGCCCAGCGTGCGCGTACGTCAACACTACATTAGAGTATATTAGGCCCTTCATGATGCGCTCGCGGCCGTTACTAGTTCCACATATACCAAATTTGGTGTTACGTGACGTCAATGAATGACGAAGTTTATGACTGGTGCAAACATGATAATCCTGACACGCATGTCATGTAAGAACATGGCTACATACCACGCTCGTAGCGTGATCACGGGCGTTTTGCTAGCTCAACATATAATAAATTTGGTATCACGTGACGTGAATAAATGACGAAGGTAAAGGACATATCCAAACATAATAATCATGACACGGAAGTCATGTACGGCATCATTTACCACTACCTCGTTACGTTGATCTGATTTTAAAGTGACATATCAACATTTCTCATTCTTACTTCGCATATCATTGGTCCTCATTGTACGTGTTATCTGCCAATTTTTCTTAACACACTTCTTAACGATTTTTCGACGGTGTGCATGCGGCTTCGACGCAGTTTTGGGACAACTCACCGCTCTCCCATAGTTGAGTGCAACGTACCCAAATTTGTTAAAGGGTCAGGTAACAGGCTCAGCCCCACTGTAGTGGTCTAGTGGCTAAGGTACTCGGCTGCTGACGCGCAGGTCGCGGGTTTGATTCCCGACTGCGGTGGCTGCATTTCCGATGGAGGCGGAAATGTTGTAGGCCCGTGTACTCAGATTTGGGTGCACGTTAAAGAACCCCAGGTGGTCAAAATTTCCGGAGCCCTCCACTTCGGCGTCTCTCATAATCAAATGGTGGTTTTGGGACGTTAAACCCCACAAATAAATCAGGTAACAGGCTCAGACTTTTTCTAGGAGCGAAACTGCGTAATGCTTGGGTCGTGCGTATCCTGTATGTAGAAGCGATCTTTCGTTTTAGTCCTTGGAATGTCCACCAAATGGCCGTACTTGTATATGATGAATAAATCATGATTGATTTGATTTGTGGGGTTTAACGTCCCAAAACTACCATATAATTATCAGAGACGCCGTAGTGGCCAGCAGATTTCTCACGGTTTGCCGATAAAACCCTTCGAAGTTTCGCCCCAGTCATGGTCATTCACTCCGTGGATATGCTGGAATTTTTCACACCCCCCAAACAAGCTCTCGCATCTTTTATACGCCTGACCAAGCTCTTTCAGCGCGCAGTGACGTGAACTCGGCAATTGGCGACGTTGACTTCATTGCTGTTTGTTGATCCCTGGTTTAGACCAATCGACGAGCTGCATGCTGCGTCACGTCGATGATTAGGTGATCAGCAAGTTGTCGTCACTGCGCGCGCAAGGAGGTTGTTCACGCGTAAGAAACATGAGCGGGCTTGTTCGGGGGGGGGGGGATGAAAAAACTTGGAGCCTGTTGAATGGCCTTTTAAAAAAATTTTTTAAACACGTTATATATTAGCAGCTCTCTTTCATGGTCCTCGCTGCCGAAGCTTCATTGGGCGTGTGAGGAAAACTCTCCTTTGCACAGCCTGTCACCGCGGAACCATTTGGTCCCTCGTTGTCACCAGTCCCGTTAATTAGAGAGACAATTGCCGGGCTAATTACAAGAGCCGACGTATCAGGCCCCCGAAATTCACCACGAAAGCGCAGACATTTTAGATTTGGTCCTTTTTTGGCGCGCCAGTGAATGCCAGTTGTGGACCAATGAACGAGTCAGAGATGAGAGTTGATAACAAAAAAATGTATTCTCAATTATGGCAGATCAAACAATACACGAATATGCACACTCGGCAATAGTCTGATACAATATGTCACAAATTGCAAGATACTCAAATCAACGGGCTACACAACCCAGCAATATATACTCAAAACAACGGGCACAAACAACACGCGCTACAAATTAACATCATGCGCTAACCAGAACACTTACGGACTAAAAAAAATTGTCAAACTTATTCAGTTCAAATTTTTTGGAACGAAGTCTGAATGCTGCTCTTTTAGGAAACACGCGCTCAAAAGTCCAGTGCTGTTGTCGTTCTGCTGCTCTCGAAGTTTCTCTTCCAGGAAACCTCACCTCGTCAATTGTCCGCACTTCAATAACAAAACTTCTTTGCGGGTAACACGTCGGTCGCTGACGCGCTTTGACTGTAGAACGTGTCTTCGCCCACTGGTGGTAAACACACACTCTTCTCCTGCTTGTAGCACAAGCCTTCACCCACAGGTGGATAACCTCTTCATCTCCTGCTTTGTCACTGAAGACATAAGCCTTCGCCCAATGGCGGAAAACTCTCATCTCCTGCTCTACGCACGGTGGCGCAAAACCTTCTTCAACTCCTTATCACCATCACCCGCTGTTCGCTTAAATACGTTGGGCCTGGGTTTTAGAAGCTTCGTCGGCGCGCTGCACAGCAAAGGCTGTGGAAAGGGCAAGCCTTTTCGAGAACCATCCGCAACACGTGACATCACCAGGGAGTGATTCACGCTTTCCTTCCCGAAGCCCCTGGGGTTCGCTCGGCGATTGGCGCGAGGAGGTTGGTCAGCGTAGTGACGAGCCTTCGAGGAGGATGGGCGGCGTGCCCGAGGAGTCCTTTGATACTTGTTTTCTTCTTTCACGCTGGCTCCTGGCGCGACAGTCTGGTGCTTGGTATTGTCGCCGTCTCTAGAATTCAGAGGCGCACGCTTTCTTCAGCGCTCGCTTGTGACACTCGTCGCGAGCTTGTTCACGGCGTAATTTTTTATCGTCATGGCCTCATCTAACTTGAGGCCCACGGGACGACTGTATGAGCTCTCATAATCGTGTATCTCGTACTCTAACTTGTTTACAACTTTTAAAGGCGATAGTCTTTCTTGGGGAGCTTCAACGCAAAAATTTTGGTCTGTCTGTCTGTCTGTCTGTCTCTCTGTCTGTTTGTCTGTCAGTACATTTGACTGTTTGTCCACCCTAACAATACCTAAACGGCACCAAACGGCCAACACCATCCGCAGCGCCCACCAATATTGTTCCAGGTTTAGCGTTCATAGTTGTGCGATTTTCAATTAGGAAGCAATTATTACGCATATCTGAGGCGCCACAACAACGCTTCGATGTTTTCTATATGTGACTTTATACTAGAAGGGGCACACACAAGTAACTCTAAGGAATGTAGCGTTTATTCGCGCTGTGCTGACAGTGCAACACGATGCTCAAAAAGGTGTTTCCAACGCTTTGCTACGACATCAAGGTGGTGGCACCTGCCCGTCGCTTTGCGTTCTGCACCTTATCACCTCCGAGACTGGCGCGCATCTTTCTCCGCGGGCTGCGCGCCTTCGTTTTCGAAGATATCTGCCAGATGGCACCTGTGTCTAACGTGCCTAGATGCGCTCGTTCGCCTCCACCACACGCTCGAGGCACTCTAACGCAGCGCCTTCAAAATGCCATTCACCTATTTTCTTGCGCAGAACATCAAATAAACGTTTTGTTCACTCTCTCCAGACGCAATACTATCGTCTTTCGACAACATTTACAGTGTAACATGTAGATTCGGGCCAATTGTTTTCTATACACATTGTTATTACGTAGGAGGATGCACCATCCGTGACTGTATGGACGGCTCACTGCTCTCACATAGTTGAGTACGACATATGCTCGAAATAGTAAAAAACCTTTTCTGTGCAAGCATTTTTTCATCGACCATTTTAGAGCCAGTTCTTAGGTAACCGTTCCTGCGGTGAGCGGCATCGCCGTCGAGTTAATCGATAGGGCGAGCCAACGAGCCCCTGGCATCTGGCCTCGCTTTTAAAGACGAGAGAGAGAAACAATTTCATTTGTTCTATCTGAAGGAAGAGGGGATGTGAGAAGGTGGAGAATCTTGCTCGCGGTAGGCCATTTCTACCGCCTAAGCCCACCTCACGATAGCCTCCTGAAGATCGGGCTTGTAGCTGCACATGGCAGCCTCCCACAGCTTCTGACTACTTATTTGGTTACGAAGGCTCAGGGAAGGGGGGTGATTTTGACACTGCTGCATAATGTGGTTAAGGTCCACTTTCCTAACAGTACAAAACTTTCACTCCGAATTACGGTTGATTCCGAGATATATTTTGTGGGGTAACGCAGTGGAGAGAAAAGTTAGTGTTTATAGTTTGCGTCAGAGGACCTTACGCCTGCGGGAGGGCTGACGCTGCAAAGGCAGGAGGGTTCAGCGACCGAGGTGGCAATGCCCGCAAATGTCGTTGTATGTAAGATCTCTTTAGGGTTGCATGCAGTAAGGAAATCAATGGTTTCTGAACCATCCCCTAGGCGAGCTTGTGCTCGGATCGTGAAAGCTTGAGGGCTTGCATGAGCTGCTTCATTACCAGTTAAGCCACAGTGAGCAGGTGTCCAGATTAACGCAAAAAGTTGGGATGGCATATTACGGGATGTAATTGCTAGGGCTGTCCTGCAAACCCTACCGTTCGGAAGTTGTATATGGCAGTTTTTCAATCACTAATTAGGATAGAAGAATGAGCAATTGTAGCAGCAAGTGTAACCACTGACTCATCCGCATCTTTCGAAGACGATCGAGTCTCGAATGGGTGCTACCATTGCTACACCGCCGGTGGAGTTAACAACTGCTAACGCGAATTTCTGCCCACAAGGATACTCTGCGGCATCGACATGGACCACATAATTGCAGTTGAAAAACTTTTTCTGAAGAGATGTTGCTCGTTCTTGCCTTCTGAGCTCGTGATGAACAGAATGCATATTTTTAGGGATAAAAGGGATATGAAAGATGTCATGTAACTGGTGGAGAATAATCAATTTCTTCTTGGTAATAGGTGCTGCAGTAATATTTAGGAAGATTAAAATACGCCTACCAGTGTGGATGTTCAATAAGCGTTGGTACTGAGCAGTCAGGTGGGCTTCTGCGAGATCGCTTAACGTATTCAATGCACCCGTAGCCAAACATTTTTCTGTAGAAGCTGTACTTGGCACTACAAGAGCAAGCTTGTAGGACTTGCGTATCAGTGAATTCACTTTATCTTCCTCAGATCTTGTTAGGTGAAGATATGAGAGGGAGAAGGGGATTTTACTGATTGCAAATTCTTGTACGCGACTTAATAAATCTGCCTCGCTAAAGCCTCCATGTTTATTGGACGCTCTTCCTATAAGTCTGGTCATGTGGTTTATGCAGGTAGCAACTGTCTGAAGCGTGTAAGTAGAGAGTTTGTTAGACTGAATATGTTTGTTATAGTACACGTATTTTGTATCATCATCATCATCAACATCATCATCCTCATCATCATAAGCAGCAGCAGCAGCCTGACTACACCCACCACAGGGCGAAGGTTGGTTGGTTGGTTGGTTCCTCAATACCTTAGCGCAACCCACCTAGGGGGGTAGGCCATGAATTGGACGGTGCCTTGCTTTTTAAATTCGTTCACTTCTTTGAAGGGAGGGTTGGTATAGTTAGGTAATATAGGAAATAATTTAAAGTTGTATTTCTTAACAAACAAAAACAACCTTGGAGAGAAAAACATCATAAACACACACAAAAAGAAATTATAATATACACAAAACAACTGAAGTTATCTAGTTTTAGCATTCCATTCTTTTGATTCTCGTAAGAAATTTGCAACAGTCGTAGAAACGCTCCTGTGGCTAAAACCAAATGCGACTGCGGCGAATGAATCACCGGAAGTGTCACGTTTAGGTCCAACTTTCGTAGGGGTTCTTCTAGTAGATTTTCCCTTTGACATTTGAATTTTCGGCATGACAAAAAGAAGTGCTCCAAAGATTCACTCTCATAACAATAAAGGCACAAAGGTGACTTTGCCAGACCCGACTTGTGAAGGTAAAAGTTCAATGAAGGGACTCGACAACGCAGCCTTGTAATTACTATTTCTTCCTTTCTTGATGAACACCACTTGTTCTTCCAAGGGAACTTTAGCTGTGAATAGTCTGATAAAAACAAAGAAAATTTTTTGAAGTTATTGGCCGCTGTGCGTTTTTGAAACTGAGCTGCTGTGATATATTCTGAAGTAGGCAAAATAGATAAAACAGGACCATCAAGGGAAGATACAGCTAGTGCATCGGCTTGCTCATTGAGAGCTAAACCTCTATGGCCTGGTGCCCAAACTAGTCGAACGAGTCGCAGATGCCTAGGAATGAGCGAGTAGAAAGTTTCCAAGGTATGCCAAAAAGTTGCTGAGCTTAAGGCAGTACAGACCGAGAGACAGTCTGTTAGAACAATCACCGCCATTAGATCTTGGGGCACCTTACGCAATGCTAGGACTATTGCCAGTAGCTCAGCTTGGTAAATAGGGGTAAAGTCGGGTAATCCAATTGAGAAAACCTAATCTAGAGAGGGTGATACGATTGCTACGCCAGCCTTCTCTTCATAAACAGAAGCGTCAGTCGCTATCACAATGGTGTTTCTAGATTGGCCAGATGATTTTCCAAAATGCCATTTATATACTGATATGGTAATTTTTTTTCTTTCTTGGCTCATATATCATCAAATAAATCCTAATTGCATCTACAGTGTTGAGTACAAGTATTTCCCAAAGGTTAACTCTTAAAGGGTTCAAAAGTTTCTGTGTAAATATTACTTGAGGGCACCGTAATTTAGACAATTTGTGGTTGAAAAATGACGTCTGCTGGTTCATAAACACATACTGTGACCTCTGCTGAGCTGATGCATAGATTTTAAGAAATGTTCGTACTGTTAGAATATGAAATCTTTTGATAAGAGAAGGCAGGTGAGAGTCTTCGCATAGGACATTATTCGCAACATATTTAGGTAACCCTAGGCATAAGCGTAAAGATTTCCGTTCTAACAGAATCAGTGGTCGAACCTTGTAAGCCGGAGCGCCAGAAAACAAAACACAGCCGAACTCTAGTATCGGTCGAATGTACATGCAATATACCATGACGAGCACGTCTCTACGCAAACCGGCACGATAATTACCGAGCCTGCGCAGCATCCCTACGGCACGTGCTCCTTTAGCAGCCATGTTTTCTATGTGGGGACTCCAGTTAAGTGTTTCGGTGTAGGTTACCCCCAAGTACCAAACTGACTCGACCTGAGGTATGGCGTCTTGTCGGTGCATTAGTGAAATTCGCACAGGGGCTTTTTGTGCGAAAACTATTACTGAGCTTTTGTTTTAGATGCGGAGCATCTTATACTCGCGCCTTGTAGTGCGCCGTCTGCGCCGTCCGCACCGCTTCTCAAACATTCGACAGCTGACGCGCGCGCATGCGCCGTCGCGCCGTCGCCCACTCTTCCACCATCTGTGCATCCCTTCCTCCTCTACACACCGCGCGTGCTTCACTCCTCCACCATCTGTGCACCCTTCCTCCTCTACACACCGCGTTCGACATCTACAATTCTCCTGATTCTCCAGTGGACGCGCATGTGGCGTCGCGCTTCGAGAACGTTCAACAGCTGACAGTGCATGCGCCGTCGAGCTGTATATATACTCAAGGTCGGCGCTCGCTCGCTCAGTTGCCGCTCGTCGGTTGGTTTGTACGGCGCGTCGACGTCCAAGGTCGCGGTGAAATGAATTCCAACGAATCCACAAACACAATGATCGACGTCCCTTCGACCAGCGCCACCCTTTCGCATACGTGTGTACGTGTTCACTCATTTAACACCCCCTCCTACAACCACGTTAACCAATTTAGCCATCGACCCAAGTAAGTCGCAATTTAACACCCCATTTCACAACCACGTTAACCAATTTAGCCATCGACCCAAGTAAGTCGCACTTTAACACCCCGTTAACCAATTATATGCTCCGCATCCTCCTCAGTGTTCCCCCGAGGGAAGCTGCGGGCAATTTTTTTTTATTGTGGCATATGTTGATGTCCTCCAGCCACATTTCCTGGCTATTCATGTGTGTCTGCAGAATCATGTACAGTGTGTGAACGTCCGCCGACGCAGCAAAAAATGCGATATCATCGGCATACACATAGACCTGTACATCTTGCTGTATGGGAATGGTACATAGTAGTGCATTGAATAATAAGGGCGATAGTACTGACTCTTGCGGTAGACCTCTTGTTTGCCTATATATTGAAGAGTTGACACCAGACTGCGAGCAGTAAAATTCTCTATCACCTAAGAAAGCATGGATCCAGGCCGCAAAGTATTGAGGCAGTCCTAAGTTCTGAATCGAATCTAGCAGTTTCACATGCTTCACGCTATCATAGGCTTTTGTGATATCTAAGGTTACCAAAGCGGAGTATTGTTTCTGATATAGAGCAAGTTGAATTCTGCTTTCGAGACCCACGTGCGCACACCGAATGGAGCAACCACGTCTGAATCCAATTTGACATGGACTCAGTGTCAGTTTTTCTGACATCCATCGATCTATACGTCTATATAAAATTCTTTCAACGAGTTTTACTCGGTTCAATGTAAGTGCAATGGGCCTGATATTATCCAAGGTAAACCCAGCACCTTGCTTTTTTAATAATGGAATCAGTCTTGCCGCTCTCCAATCGGGTGGAATCCAAGAGCTTCTAAGTGAGTGATTAATAACTTCGAGTAGGCCAAGTGGGTATATTTTATGTACTGATTTTATTACCGGCGTCGTCATGCCATCTGGACCAGGAGCGGAATGGGGTAATGTTCTGACTACGTTTGCTAGTTCTGCAGGTGTGACCTCTTCAAAATCCTGAGCCCTATGGGGGGACGAAGGTCTTTTCCATGTTCGTCCAATCAATGTGGTCCTCTTCGTACTTCTTCATCTCATCTACCCACCTAATTTTCTGCTTTCCCCTTGTTCGTTTGTCTTCTCTTGTTATACATTCAGTTACACTTACTGACCACCAATGATTCTGCGTAGGCGCATTTTAACCTTCTTTCATAGGATGTCCGATTGCGAGGAAATGGCTTGCATTGACAGGGCAGGTGCGTCTGGAAAGAGCATGAAAACGCTGCATCAAGTACACGAGCACGCAATAAATCGTTTCAGAAAAGGAATAAAAAACAGCGTGGCGTCAACGGCATATGTTCTCTAGACGCAAAGCACCAGAATGTGCAATAAAGCCTCCGAGATTTGCGCACACAGTCTCGAAGGCCCCCGCGAAATTGCCGCGTTTTCCTCGAGAGCTCGTGATGAGTCGTGATGTTTCTGTATGCTTCACAGATTGCGAATAAGGAATTGAATTGAATTGAATTAAATTAAATTGAACACCTGCTCATACCTGCGTGCTAGCGTACATTGGTATAAAACATAACGAGGTCAAAATTGGTTCCCAACTACCTTACTCCGTCACATTGCGGGTTGATGATTCTTGGCCATGGTACCCCAGAAAATTCATATTACCCTAAAATTCATATCAGCCGTAATCGTATCCCCGCGATTCTATTGTGTAGATAACAAAGGGCCTGTTATCACAAAGGAGATTAAACATATGTAGAAAACTGAGCAAGAAAACGTGACGTTTACATCAATTCGACATAGCTATGCTCAGAAGGCTGTGATTAAAGAAGAGGTTAAGGAGAGAAATGTATGCTCTGACCTGTTGGGCAACATAGGCCGAGCCAGAATCATGAACAACGTAGAAGTTTACGATTACTACTCCCACGTCACCAAGCTTCTTGCTGGATATGACGCTGCTCGAACACTCCCCTTCCTCGGAGGAAAAAAAAGCAGAAACGTAAGTAGGGTGCTTCACGCGAACAAACTTGAATCGCGATTTCGCCCACGTTACTGCAGTTAATGGTGATGCCAGAAATGTTAATTGTGCAGGAAAACAAGCAGAGAAACGTGGCGCAGGAATCGGTTTAGTCAACACAAGTTTTCCAATGCCTTTCTTGCCCCTTTTAATTAAATTTTTCCCCGTCTCTTTAAATGCCGGGGTGTGCGTGAAACAGAACGCGAAACTTCACGACACTTGAGAAAAGAAGGAGGGAACAAGAGGAAGGTGAACAGCGATCGACACGCGCAGCTTTTCTCGGATGCTAGTGTCAAAACACACCATCTCTACTTCGACAAAGTGGCACCATCGAAAACACTCACACACCGGAATGGAAGCGATGTCGTTGTATTGGAAGGAATAAAATAAATGAATGAGCGTAAGAGAAGCTTAGACCAACAAACGGAAGAGAGGTTCCTACACAGAATTGAAAAGGAAGTAGGAATTTCTAGGCGCACCCCTTTTTTTCCCGCCACCTCCGGTCGTCTTTTTTCGGCGTCCTTAACTCGGCTGGCTGCTTTCGTTTGTTTCTCATGTGGCGGAGACCCGTCTGTTGGTTAGCCGTTTCACCCGCCGACGCTTAAGGAGTCGTGGTAGAGAGGCGCATGCCCTTGGGCAAACGCCACGTCTAATTTGTGTTCGTCACGACTGTTTGTTTTCCAAGAAATACCTTTCCCTCCAGCTCTCCGCTTTTCTTCCTGTATGGTCCACACAGTAACGTTTCGCTCTGTCAGGCCCTTTCTGACTCAAACTTTTTCTCCCTACGACACTGGTATCTTGCTTTATATGTATGCCCGTATAACATGTTTTCCTTTTTGTAGCTGGTCCACTTTTGTCTTTAGCGCGACTGCAAGACGGCGGCGCAATCGGAGCATGTGAACCGGAACGTGTATGTCACCCACTTGTGTTTCTGACGTTTTCATTTCATGACTGACAGTTTTGTTTTCTGGCCCGGGCACAGTGTGAGAGTAGAGGAAGGCCAACTATATGTGAGTTTGCCATTCCATCCGCCCCGCTTGCTTTTTTTTGCCATTTATTTCTGTCTCGTCCCTTACACAGTCACGCTTCGCGTACTTTGAAGCGACGTACAAGAGTGGCGTTTTGCCTCTGTGCTTGGAAGTGGCAAGAGTATGGCTCTAAAGTTTACATTTGAGCAAAACATTGAAAACATTCGTGTTTAAGTGCAGTGCGCACTTTGTCGGTCAACGAGGCTGAGTACACGGGGGAAACAGTTTGAGAATTTCCAGAGTTAATTGTTTAACGACACGGAAGCGACAAAAAAATAACGGTGAAGCAAAAAAAACAGAAATGGTAGTGGCAGTACACGGAACCAAAGGCTGATTGTCCCAATGTCTTTGTTTGGGAAAAACGTTTCAAGTCTGTTCAACTCTCAAAACGAGCACCACTTCCCTCTTTGCGGTTTTCTCTCGATATTTTCGGTTGCTGGCATCCTCCTCGTGGCATGTTCGAATATCCATATTTTTAAGAACCACGGCTGCGTGTTTAGAACATTTCACTTCAGAACCATGTTTTATTATCCCCGCTTTTCAATCCCTCTTCTTCTCTTTGCCTTTTTTTCTGCGTTGCAGCATCTTCCTCGGCGGCCTTGTTTTTGCCTAACCAAGATTTCAGCAGCCTTTGGGCAAAAAATAGTTAGTGGTGGAAGCACGTTCCTAGATAACATTGCTTGTAAACAAAATAGCAGGGAAGCTACATTAAAAGTTTAATACTTGAAGCGATCAAGTCATGGACGTAGTCAAAACCAGCGTTTCTAGATGAAGACTTGTCTGCCCTGTGTGGAACACAAAACGGCAGGATGGGAAAGATAGAAGCTTGCGCTGGAAAATTCGTCAAGCAGCGGGTGCGTGCTGAAGCCGACATTTAGGTGAGAGGACTTGTCGTTTTCAATGCGGGAAATCTGAACAAGCTGCCGCCTTGAAGATGAAAAGTCTGGCTGTCGAGACATCGGCTCTAATCTCCCTTTCCCCTCCCCCTTGAACATTTTTAAACAGAAAGACGTAAAAATGATTATCTCAGGGGTTTTACATCCCAAGCTCCCGATATCACTACGAGAAACGCCGTGATGGAGTACTCTAGAAATTTTCACAATCTGTGGTTGTTCAGAGAACGCTGACATCGTACAGCAGACGTGCACCGACCACTTCACATTCATCGAAATGCGACCACCACGACCAGGTCGAACCCGCGTCCTTTGAGTCAGCAGCTGGGCACCATAATCACTGTTCCCTGAGGTGTACAAGACAAACAGAAGCCCTCTGCATCTACAGTGGCATTGTTTGGTCATTTCTATGCCTTAGACAATATATAGAGCCTCGTCGTTGACAGTATTACGGGTCATTCTTGACGTCCGGCAACCCTTTCATGACGACCAGTGCAACCATTTCGGGCACTGTTGGTAACCTCAATATCACGCTGAATATCTCAGATGCATCAAATATTGTTGAAGCAGGTGAATACTTCAACAGCAGTTACGCTAAAAGAATAATTATGAGACCCTTAGCCTCCTTTGTTTTTTGTATACAGGGGGCTATGCAACAATGTTCTACGAGTGTACTCACAAATGCATTGTTCACTATTGCAACTATATTTAACGTAATTTATCGGAAAAGATGCTTAACGCTCTATACCTTCCATTGTAGAGGCTTCATCGCGGCCACGGCGTATTATATACCGGCGTCACACGGGAACATTCGATCGCGATCAGGGCTGATCAGAGTCTCAGTTCTCGGTCGTAGTAAACAGCGTCGCTGCTACAAGGACACAACTAACCGGGATCCAGTTTGGCGCAGACGTTAGGCAAATCGCAATGTGGGTATAACAATATGTGCAAAATAAGCTCAGAAGCTCAAGATGTTCCGAAATTAAACCCACTTGTACGCCCTGGCTTAGGTCAACCAAAACAACGAAAAGAAAAGTATTTCTTTTAATCGTTCCTATATTCTAGAACTGCTATAGCATAGTGCTTCATAAAGAAAGCAACAGAATACCAATCAAGAAGGGTGCAAGGCAGGGAGGTACAATCTCACCAATGCTCTTTATCGCATGCTTACAGGAGGTTTTCACATGCCTATAATGGGAGCAGTTAGACATAAGAGTTAAATAAAGAGTACCTTAGTAACCTGCGCTTCACCGATGACATTGCATTGCTGAGTAACTCAGAGGTCGAATTGCAACTCATATTTACGAAGTTAGACAAGGAGAATAGAAAAGTAGGTCTTAAAATCAATCTGTAGAAAACGAAAGTAATGTACAACAACCTCAGAAGAGAACGGCGCTTTGAGATAGGTAATAGTGCACTTGAAGTTGTAAAAGACTATGTCGACTTGAGCAGGTAATAACCGCGGAGCCGAACCACGAGATTGAAGTAACTAGAAGAATAAGAATGGGGTGTAGCACATTTGGCAATCACTCTCAAACTATGACAGGTAGATTGCCACTATCCCTCAAGAGGAAGGTATATAACAGCTGTATCTTGCTGGTACTTAGCTACGGAGCAAAAACCTGGAGACTTACAAAGAGGGTTCAGCCTAAATTGAGGACAACGCAGCGAATGATTGAAACGAAAATGGTAGGTGTAACCTTAACAGACAAGAAAAGAGCAGAGTAGATTAGGGAACAAATCGGGGCTAAGGATATCATAGTTGAAATCAAGAACAGCAAATGGATATGGGCCAGGCATGTAGCACGTAGACAGGATAAACGCTCGTCAATAAGGGTAACTGGATTCCTAGAGAAGGCAAGCGGGTTAGGGAGAAACAGAAAGTTAGGTGAGCAGATGAGATTCAGAAGTTTGCGGGTATAAATTGGCAGCAGCAAGCACACAATCGAGTTGACTGGCGGAACATAGGAGAGGCCTTTGTCCGGCAGTGTACGTAGTCAGGCTGATGAAGATTTTCTAGAAGCACCAGAGAATTATTTGTTTGCACCCGTCATGTTGGTCTAGTGGATAAGGCACTCGGTTGCTGACCCGCACGACAGGGTATCGAATCCTGGCCACGGCGGCTGGATTTTTGATGGATGCGAAAATACTTGAGGCACGTGTCGCGCAAAAACAATCACTTATTGCAAAAAGGCGGGCCAAAATTATCAATTGTGAAAATGCATTTGAGCTGCTCTCTAAAAGAAACATGTCAGTTCGTTCACGCTAGTATGGTTTACCCACTGACTTAAAGTAGCTACAATAAAGAGGTATCAGGTTTAGCAGGAAAAGTCAGGACCAGGCACTACTTTGAATCGAGGCTGTCGTATGCCGCTGGTTTATTCTAGAGTTGCTGCTTTTACGACAATGCATCATAGGTTACTGATGACTACGAAACCTTCGAGTCGATCAGTTGATCAAATTCATGAATCTGCAGCCGTATTCCAGGCACTGCATGTCCCAAATTTCTCATTATATAGTTCGGCAGAAGTTGTGTCTGTGCCAGGGTATGTTTGCTCATGACACAACCACAGGTAGTGCAACGTAGTGGGAGGTATTGCACAACGTAGATGGGTGACAAAAGCAGTAAGGCTGTGGCGATCAAAATGCTTATGGCAATTCAATTACCTTCGTGGGCTCTTAAAACAATAAAATTCAGCTAAGCGAGTATCGGCTCTGGTGTAGGTTCCTTGGCGTTTTTTGCCTAGTCTAATTATAAGGCGTTTCTTGGAGAAGAGAGGACAATTTCGACTCGGTTAGCATAAGATAAGCGAAGCCAATTGGAGGAATGACCCGTTATGCGCTGTTGAAATGCGTTCACGGGTATCATGGCGCATTAGCTGTCATCACCTTTTAGATGCTTGCTAGGCTTAGCCGGCTCCTCCTTTTTCTTCTTTCTCTTTTTCTTTTTTGGCTTTTCATCATCGTCCTCCTTTTGTGGCTCATTGGAATCAACAGTCTTGAGTGACCCGAAAGTGTGAAGAGGCATCATCTTTTCGGTGGCCTCCTGGACGGCTGCATACGAAAACGCACGAATCTGGGAACGAAAGTTGGCCGAATCCAATGACGAAGCATTTTTCTCGGGTGACGTGAGAGCCTTGTCGTTCCCCGCACTCTGGTTACCCTGGCTGCTTGTCGCCGGACAGCTTGCTACTGAGGAGGCGATGCCGGGACTTCCAGTATGGGAAAAATTGGTGGAACCAGCTGATGAGGGCGTTGCCATGGTTGATTGGAGAGGGTGGGCCAAAGGGTTTGCCAGGCTGTTTGTCACAGGCGGGTTCACAGCAAACCTAGAACTGTCGAATCTCCCAATGTGGGAGTGATCATTGGCGAAACTAGAAGAGCCCACTGCCATAGGTGACGTGGCAGGGTGGTCCAGCTCAGTCTGGGTCCCCTGGCTGGCCTTGAATGGACGGCTCGCAGCTGAAGAGGCAATGCCGGGGCTTCCAGGATGGGCAGGAATATTGGTGAAACCAGCTGAGGAGGGCGTTGCCATTGGTGATATGGGAAGGTGAGCCAGCGTGTTCACCAGGCTATCCGTGACTGGTGGGCTCGCACTGAAGGTAAAACCCCCAATATAGGACCCAGCATTATTGATACCAGAAGTAGAGCCTGCTACCATGGGTGACGTGGGAGGCTGTTCCACCTGAAACTGGTTCCCCTGGTTGTTCGTCATTGGACTGCTCGCAGCTGAAGAGGCAACGCAAGGGCTTCCAGAATGTACAATGTTATCGGTGGAACCAGCTGACGAAGACGTTGCTATTAGTGATGTGGTAGGATGAGTCAGCAAGTTCACCAGGCTATTCGTCACTGGTGAGTTTGCAGCGAAGGCAAAGTCGACGAATCTCCCAATATGGGAGCGAACATTGGTGACACCAGACGACGAGCCCGCTACTATAGGGGATAAGGGAGGCTGGTCCGCTTTACTATGATTCCCCTGGCTGCTCGTACTTGGTGCGGCTGCAGGCGGATGCGCTGAGCCTGAGTACAGCGTCTTGACCCCTTGGTAGGCAGCCATCAACACAGGGACGACAGCTGCGTAGCCAACCACGCTCCAGGGAATACTATGGTTAGGCTTGTGTTGACCAGCGGTGGCGACGGCCTCCTTTTCGACACCGCTCTCGGCCTTGAGCTGCTTCTTGGTCTTGTCATCGGTCTTGTTCTCTGACCCTGCCGTTTTACTCGAGTCACCACGCTCGTCCATCTCCCCGCTTTTAGCCCAAGTGGGCCCCAGGGGCTCGCAGCCTCCTCGAAGCGATGCACGACACGACCCGCCCAGTCTCTGCGCTCGACACGTTTGATTATGATGATGGTGATAATGCTAATCTATAACATGTACTTACTCAGGAGAAGAAGTAGAAGTTCGCGAAGCAAGATTTAATTTATTTGAGGGCCTGATGTTGGGAGAAGTGGAAAATTAAATACGAAACTACAGACAATAACCATTATATTAGTAATATTGACACCTTGGTTATTACAATATTTTACAAAACTACGACATGCTCATGAGGCTCACCACAGCGACCCAGAAATTCCGACCTTGCGGTGCTCTTCAGTGGCAGGAAAGATGAAGAAACCCTACTACAATGGGAGGCGGAAGTTTGAGTAACAGACACGAAGTATGGATAGAATAAATACTGCAGCAGAGAATAAAGTTGGCATTATTAACAAACTATGAAGAATAAATTTGCTCTACTGCCTTTTTATTAGCGAAATAAACACACGGACGGGAAGAGACAGCTGACGTAAAAATAATCAGTCTTTCTCATAAATTGGTTCTGTGACATTTTGAATAGTGAAGCTGTTTGCATCTTTTCCGTCGAAATTCTTAATGTTATTCTCCTTCCCATTGCCCTCAAACCGCAACCTACATCTGGCGACAGTGACTACCCTGACGGAGTTTAAACGGCAGCTAGTGAACTGGGTTTATGTCTTGAGCTTACTTGCTGGAAGTTTTTATGGAAAAATTGATATGGCAGTTTCATGAATGTGATATCCCCACTGACACTCCATTTATAGTAACACCTCTCCAGGAGATTATTGGGGTGCTTCTCTTTATGTACCCGCCGGGTTAAATGTAGAACTTGTAAAGTTTAACTCGATCGCGTCGATAGGTTTGTTTCGAAGGAATTCCAGTGTCGGCGTTCCCGTCGTTGTCAATAAGCAAAACATCGCAGTGAGATGTAGGGTCCCTAATATTAAATCACACGTTTGAGCATGAAACAAAAATTAAGCTTTCCACGTGGCAATTAAATGTGTCACAGAGCCACACCAGTATAGTTGAATCCCTTTCGCCAAAAAAAGGAAATAAAAAATAATTTAACTGCTATAATTGTTGGATAGGCTTGAGTGAGATTTAGGCGAAAACCATAGGATACACACAGAACAACAACGAGCGCTGTGCGTCTCCTACGGTCTGCGTCTAAATCACGCTAAAGCCTATCCAATTATGTACCAACTTGCCTAAATCAAAGTGCTTTTGCTATACTTGTGTTATATAATCCGAGCCATCACGTTCACTCACACAATGTTTTGGGGCAGAACAGTAGAATCACACCAGGCGTCACATCATATGAACGGTGCAACGAGGGGATTGTTTAAGATCCCACCCATTACACAGCACTCAAGCGAAGTTGATTAGTGTCATCCGCAACAGCACCCACAAAATGGTCCGCTGTTGGTGATACGTATTGCACTGCCGACGCGTAGAGGGTACCTGGCTATTTGGCACTGTGATGAATTGCAGCTCAGTGGGCAGTTTGTAACCTTGCTTCAAGTAGCTCCTCTAAGACAGTTTAAAACGGCCACTCTTACGTGCACGCATTACACTGTCACGTTCTATTACTGAAGGAATAGAATTTTCTTCGAGTATTCGTTTGCGAATTCTAAAATAGCACAATCTGAAAACGCCCCCGCGACATCAAAGTAAAAATGTATTTGGAAGAGTCACCTGAAACTAGAATATAGTTTAATTTGTTTACCCACTCATTGAAAAGGACCACGATAATAACAGAAATAAAACGAGACCAATAAATTAGGGTGGTCTCATGCGATTGATTTATTTCACAAGTGCTGATTTAATGGTGTGGCACCTTGGGTCATGGGTGAGTGCGAAGCGTTTATTTCAGTAAATAAATTGCAGCTTCATTTCGCTCCTCCAGACGTGCGGGCAGTGTGTGTGCGGAATCGCTTATTCGTCCCATGTCTCATACACAATACTAGTGTTCATGGTGCACATTCATAGTAGTGCAGCGCAGTATACGAATAGATGATACATCGTCTACAGAGGAAATATTGCCATGGGCTACGGCGAGCTAAATGACTGCTCGGGGAGATGGACGAGCGTGGTGACTTACTGCGCCGTTCGGTAACCTTTTATGGTCTTGACTTAGCAAGTATCAGGGCTGGCGTGAGATTTCTTCGGTACACATTGCCTAGTGCACCAGAAGAATCAATTTGACGCGCTTAGCTCAGCAGAACCAAAACCAATTTGAAGATGACCCATTAGGCACTGCAGAGGCAGCTTGCGTGCAGCAATCTTATGGCACATAAGGATTAGGGTACATATTTTACATGCTTTCCAGGCGTATACAGCCCTTTGCTTCTTCTTTTTCTTCGGCTTCTTTTTTTTCAATACTGGTGGTGTTTTCAGAATCAGTGGCGACGGTTATCTTGAAAGGCGTGTAAGCGCAACTCAGAATCACTTCCACAGTGTTCCTCTGGCTAGCACCGGTGCTTAAATGTGAAACCTTAAAAATACGATGACAAAGCGCTTTTGTTTGGTAGCCTAAAAGTCCGGACCACCTCAACCTGGTTCACCTGTCTGTTTGCGAACACAAGGGTTCGCACCGAAGACAAAGCCGTCAAAACTTTCAATGCTAGAGTGGCCACTGCTCAATCTAAATGTCAATGAAATTTTCGGGGGTGATGTGAAAAGACCTGCCTCACGCACCTGCTTATTCGTAATTGGTGGGTTCCGACCAAGATAAAACGCGACGGGCCTCCCAATATCGGATGTAAGGCCAAAGAAAGTGTGCGCCTTACGTTGAATGGCGGGTCATGCAGGAATGCGTTTCATCTTAATCTGTTTCACCTTGCTGTTCTCGCTTGGAACGGCTGCGGGCGGATTCGCTCAAACACAGTTCGGCACCTTGACGTTCTGGAGAAAAGATTTGAACGGCGGTTCGACAGCTTCATTGCCGGACACACTGAAGAAATCATTAGGCTCAGGTTTCTGATACTCTGACGAAGAGGCAGCTTCCTCCTTAGTAGCACCGTCATGGACTTTGAATTTCCTCTTGGTCATCTCAGCAGGCTTTTCCTTAGTTTAGGATTTCTAACTAGTGTTCTTACATGACTCTATTGCCCCGATTTTCGCCCACAGTTGTCTGAGGCACTGTTCATCTTATTAAAACAACGGGCGGACAACTACGTTCACCTTCCAGGTTCAGCACGATTGATTGTGATGATGATTTTGATTTGTGGCAACTTCCCACTTATGAGTAAGGGAGAGGAATTGGGTGGCACAGACTTACTTGAATGAAGGCCATATTATGACATGAGAAGTGGAAATGTGAATACAGATATAAAAGCAATGATGTTATTAGCAGCCATGATAGCATCTGGGTCATTACGTTTATGTTTATGCGGTACGCCGTAGAGGAGGATTGCGGAAGTTTTGAACAACAGGGGTTCTTTAGCAAAAATTAAGACAAAAGAAAAAAACCGCTACTAATTTAATGGCATGCCCCTTTATTCAGTCCCCTGAGCGGGTATGCGCCACAGTTTTCAGGATAAGCAAATAAACAAAACAGGAGCAAAAACAAACACACGTTGCAAGTGAGCACTCAGCTGCTCGGTGTTTGTGGGCGACATTCAGGTTCGACTTTAAAAGCTGAACGCGCTAGCGATATTTTGTCCTAAGTGCGCTCTTAAACGACTTTGTACGTACTTTTTATCGTGTGTTATAACCTTAAATTGTGTATTACTACAACGTCATCGGGAAGTTCAAAGTGGCTTGTGTCAGCAAAACTTTCACATACGGCTGCATTCTGTGTAATGGGTAGCATGCTTTAAATAAAAAACAATTATGCACGCGAAAGGTTTTCGACATTGTTATGCCGCCTCTACGTCGTTTTGAGGGAATGCACACGTGTGCCTCTTGTAAAAGGTGCCCTGTTTAGAACCATAAAGTCACCATGATTATTACACGTTCTGACGCCCGATTGCGTACGCTTCTACGACACAGTATTACAGCAATATTAGACGTTATGTTGTGAAGCACGTATACAGGGAGAGTATAGTTGTGAGTCATGAACGTTATTTTCATTGCATTTCTAAGCAGAGAAGGTAATTTTCGTCTTGTTTCTAAGCAGACGCGAGGCCCTGTGGTACAACAGCTTCTTGTCACGTAAATGGCCTGGGCTCGACCCTTACTCAAACCCGGAAATGTTTATTGTTTGTTTTATTGAATCCGAAGCATTTATTAGTGAATTTCAACGACATTGAGCGTATCAATCGATCTATTTATCTAGCCACATACGACTTTTTGCTCTCCTGGCCGTTTCGATAATGGCGTCGATACCAAAATTGCTATGGCATAACATGTCTGTATGACAAGCATAAGTGACTAGTCATAGCATGAAATCGATGACATGCAGGTCATAACTGTCATGATTTACATTTCATAATCTTGCTGCTTTTGTGGTGGTTTCGTTCATATTACATGCTGCATATGGCGAACGCAAGCGACAGCGGACAAATCATGACATGCGTGTCCTGTAAGAACATGACTACACGTCCTGCTCATGATGCGCTGGTGGTCGTTTCCCTAGCTTTTCATATACCAAATTTCGTAATACGTGACGTGAATGGGTGACAAAGGTGTGTGACTGGTGTCAATATGATAACCATGAGATGCATGTCATTTAACAGCATGACTACATGCCATGCTCATGATGCGCTCGCAGCCGTTTCGCTAGCTTCACATATATCAAATTTGATATTACGTTACGTGAATGCGTGACGAAGGTAAATGACACGTCCGAACATGATAATCATGATATGCGCGTCATGTAAAAAATGACTACATGCTAGGCTCATAGCATGCTCGCAGCCGTTTCGCTTGCTCATGATATACCAAATTTGGTATCATGTGACGGTAATGAACGACGAAGGTAAATGACACATCCATACATGATAATCATGAAATTCGGGTGATGTTAAACATGGCTACATGCTACGCTCATAGCACGCTAGCGGCTGTATCGCCAGCTTACCCATATATACAAGCTTTGGCATCACGTGACTTCAATCGACGATGAAAGTAAATGACAAGTTCAAACATGATAATGATGACATGGAAGTCATATATGACATGATGTACTTCTGCCTCGTAATGTTGTGCTGATTTTAAGGTGACTTGTCAACCTTCCTCATTCGGCCTTCAGATATTATCACTTCCGACTGTACGTGGGCTCTGCCAATTATTGAATCTTTCTTAGTTTTTCCTTTAAGTACAGGTTCATGATGTTTAGCTCATAACGAACGAGTTACATGCCGATGCCGATGCCGTGACTTCCGCGAAACGAGCTGTTTAATAATACTGATATAGAAAAAAATTTGGCAGATCTTACATACCTGCGGAATCAACGTTTGGCGAATCATGCGGATGGAAGGTGACTGCGTCATAATTTTTTGAGCAACACATTACGAAGTGGCGCTAAAGATATGTACAAATGCACGCCCAGACATAGTGTAAACAACCTCATATATTTCACACAGCCACGTGTCTACAGTTGCGAAAGGATGACAACAGCAACATGGTTATTAGTAACACCAGAAGTGGCAAGCTGATACGAAGTGGTGGTGGTCGCGAGGATGGTAGCCCTGGACCATTCTACGTAAAACATCTTCAGTGGATGGCGCCTAACTACAATTGACGTTAATAGTTCGCTGCGGTGAACTGGTGGTTATGGCGCTCGACTGCTAGCATACAGGTTGCGGGATCAAATCCCAGCTCCGGTGGCTGCATATTCAATGGATTTGAAAATACTTGAGGCCCGCGTGCTTAAAGTTAAGTACACGTTAAAGAACCCCAGGTGGTCCGAATTTCAAGAGCCCTTTTATTCTGGGAAATTCTATGATATCACAATTTCGGGACACTAACCTAAAGCTATTATTATTATTATTATTATTATTATTATTATTATTATTATTATTATTATTATTATTATTATTATTATTATTATTATTATTATTATTATTATTATTATTATTATTATTATTATTATTATTATTTAACGGTAACCCGAGTTGATGACGGTATCATATTGCCAAGCGCGTTTCAGTTTAGCTGTATTTGGTTTACGCCCACAAAGATTATTATGATACGTGCGGTTTAACGTCCCAAAACCACCATATGATTATGAAAGACGCCGTAGTGGAGGGCTCCGTAAATTTCGATCACCTGGGGTTCATACGCCCACAAAGACTGTCCGCAACACTCGACACAGTTTGCGTCGTTTCAGTCTTCAACAAGCCTCATGATCGTAGTGGATTATTTTGATAATATTGTGCGCGAGACACAAATATTCAAGCTGGGTCCAAATATTAAATGACCACCATTGATAAAACTGGAAGGTTTGACACGTAATGTATAAAAGAAGGTCCATCCCAATGGTGATCAATTGATTGACCAACGACACTCCGTTCGCCGCTAGCAGAGCCACTGTGTATTGCCCAAATCTGATTTTGCATTTACCGGTAACAAGTTCAGTCAAATATTGTTTCATATTGGACATACAGTCCGCTGCCTTCATCAATGGTACGACCACGTGACAATATGTAATGTTCATAACATTGCATAGCCAGCACTGTAACCACAATCGTCGATTCACAAACATACGGGTCTATATGTTAAGTAGTTTTGAGGCTCGGCGTGGTTCTGTGGTGGGATAATTGATTGCCACGCAGAATGCTAGGGTTCGATTGTGGTATGATCCTGAAATTTATTTTTGCATTCGTCGGGTCTATGCAGCTGCTGTTGGCTTCTTCATAACGCTCAACGCGTTAAAATTAATACCGAGTGTCCTCGCCGTCCAGAAGAAGATAGAGGCTGTCAATCGCCTGTGGCACATACCCGCCCGTGGATAGTGGCAACACGTCTCGGGGAAAGGGTTTGACAATGCAAGCGGCGGGATTGTAACATTCACGTCGTGGACCAAGGAGGCGTACTCTTCAAACCATCTTGCCCTCCCTTATTGATTTTGGCTCAGGCCAAGTTAAGGTAATGATCCCTATACCGCACGCAGACGCAGACGCAGACGTAGACAGACAGACAGACAGACAGACAGACAGACAGACAGACAGACAGACAGACAGACAGACAGACAGACAGACAGACAGACAGACAGATAGATAGATAGATAGATAGATAGATAGATAGATAGATAGATAGATAGATAAATAGATAAATAGATAAATAGATAAATAGATAGATAGATAGATAGATAGATAGATAGATAGATAGATAGATAGATAGATAGATAGATAGATAGATAGATAGATAGATAGATAGATAGATAGATAGATAGAGAGATAGATAGAGAGATAGATAGATAGATAGATAGATAGATAGATAGATAGATAGATAGATAGATAGATAGATAGATAGATAGATAGATAGATAGATAGATAGATAGATAGATAGATAGATAGATAGATAGATAGATAGATAGATAGATAGATAGATAGATAGATAGATAGATACTCAAAGAAGTGGTGGCAGTACGCAAAGAAATTCTTCACATTTAGAAGGCCCGGGTATTCATCTTCACGTCAAAAGACGAGCGTATGGCGTAACGAGCACGCCATATTGACATCCAGCCGATAAAGAAAACAATATTCGAAAAAAAAAGGGGGACCCTCTTCTTGGCGTGCTCGCACAGCTGGGGGCACCATCTGCCCGCCGAGTCAATTTGCTCAGCTAGCACAACGATTCGGGTGGGCAAAGCCTCGATGGGTATTAGACCAGGGGACTTTTCGCAGCCCGATGATTGCATGCTTCGATCAATGGTCTCCCACCATAGATCCGTTCGACTTTTTCTCTTCCACGATTCTTTACTTCACCCTCAATTGCGAGGTATATGTATTCATTGTTATCCTAGCTATTGGAGAGCGCTGCCTGTTAGTTTGAAGCGGTACTGTGAAGATACTTTCATGCTTCTCTTTTCTCTCCCGCCCCCAGCACCGCTCCGTTTCTCGTAATCTGCTAACCGTCGTTCACGGCTTGATTCCTAACACCGTATGGCGACCGGATTTCGCAAACAGCTCCCGTTGGTGACGCCCCGACTGATGGTGATGTCGTTGCCCTAATAGCGGTTGCTCGCACAACGAATGCACCTTTGCTCCGCTGGAACGGCTGTCATCGGCACCTACCTCGTGGCTGAATTGACTTTCGCAAGGAAGTCTATACGACGATCGACACATTAGTGCCGGGCGACTCTGTACCAAACATATTTTTTTTTCCAACGTAGGATATTATCGTTGACTGCGTTCCTTCTACTCAGCGAGACACCATAGAACTGCAGGGAATAGGCAAAAGGAGGTGCTATCAGCGGACCGACCATCAGAACGTCGTCATATAGCCTATGAATACAAAGACTGCTGAAAAATCTCATGGGTCTTTCTTTTAATAATAAACCTTTTTCCGCTTTTTTTTCTCTGATGAAGTCAGAAATGGCATGCGAAGAGCATAAAAAGCTGTCCTTGCATTTATTGCTCAGATTTTCCTAATTTAGGGAGTCAAGAGTAATTCACGTGAACTTACTTGTATTACAAATAAAAGGGTAAAATGCAATGAGAAGTATTCGGGTCTGTTGAGAAAGGTTAAGAACTGGTTTGAGACGAAAGTTTTCAGCAGCATGCCAACATTTCTTGTTCGTAGGATCAATCAAACCAATTACAAGTGGCACTCAAAATATGCTAAAATTATAAAAAGAGATAGAGAGAAAAAAAGACACTTCTATGATTTTTGTGGCTTTCATGCATTTACTCTCCTGATGCTCAATATAATTTATTTGTTTTGACGGTGGCTTTTGTCTGCAGTGAAATACACGTTTCTTTATTTTGTGTTTCTTTTTCCTCACGTAACAACTTTCGCCTGAGACGAAGATCTGGGCAATAAACCAGTGCTACTGAATGTTTGTAGGGCTATAGGGGTAGACGTCATTGATGGAGAAGATTTATTGCAGTATTTTACGAAATATATTTATTGCGTCATTGTAAGATTATACCGCAGTAAACTGTGGGGCAGGTCACGCATGTTGATTTTGTAAGTAGCCCACTTGAAATGCGAAGGTCAAGCACGTTGAAAAACAGACCATGCGTCTGTAGAAGCCTTCTTGCATGCGTGATTTTATAAAATTGTATTATTCCGCTTTATGGGTCAAGTACTTTTGTTGTAGTATATAGTCGAAGATGTCAAGAGTATACCAATCCTGTTGGTAAAGCAATTTTGTTCTATTATGTTTACGTACTTATTTTGACCTAAACTTCATTTCCCCGCCTCATCTAATGTCATCTTTTAGAGTCGTTCAACTCGAAGCGCTCTGAGGGCGTTGTTGCGATTTCTTCGAGAAACCAGGCTAAATGACAAATTGTGACTCTTCATAGAAAATGTTGGTGCGCAGTACTAGCATGATCTTACTATCGTGACCCTCAAATGATTTGCTTTGTCACCTATTGTCAGAAACTCTCCCTTTCTCTTTCAGTCATTTGCAAGCCCTTCCATCTTCTCAAGTAGAGAGTACCCAACTGGAACATTTTTTAGTAAACCACCAATTTTTTTGTCTTTCCTGTGCACAAACATGCGCCTTGTGACTGATCTTGTGTACGTTCTTTTTTAAAAACGATAGCATTTTGGGGGGACCTTCGACGCAAAAATATTGGTCTGTCTGTCTGTACGTTTGTCTGTTTGCCCACTCCTAATGGTACCCTAAACGACATCAAACGATACCCCAAACAGCCAACCCCATCCGCAGCACCCTATTGCTAATGATTTAGCATTCGTACTTGTGGGATTGTCAATAAAAAGCAATTATTGCGCATATCTGAGGCCCCATAACAACATGTCAATATTCTGTATGTGTGTCGTTTTACTTGAAAAGGCATACATAAGTAATTACAAGCACCACAGCGTTTGTAATGTTGCGCTGACTAGGCAACGCTTGCGCGGAAAGGCAAGTGTGTCCAACGCTTTGCTGAGACGACACGGTGGTGGCACCTACCCGTCGCCTTGCGTTCTACACCTTATCGCCTCCGAGACGGGCGCGCACGCCACGCGCTTCAATTTCTAAGATAAAAGCCAGATATCGCTCTTGTCTCACCCTTGACGTGACTTGATGCGCTCGTTGGCCTCCGCTGTACGCTGGAGGCACTCTAACGCAGCGCCTTCAGAATACTATTCACCGATTTTCTTGCGCAAAACATCAAATAAACGTTTTGTTTCACTCTCTCCAGACGCAAGGCCATCGTCTTTTGACGACATTTGCAGTGTAGCGTGAAGATACGGGGTCAATGTTTAGTGCTTATGACAATAATGCTAACACAATAAAACATAACTAGTACTGCTTAAGAGTGTCTTTACGAGAATTCCTTTGTCAGTTTCCTTCCGACCACTGCTCCGATGGTGCCGAAAGCAGAAACATGCTGAATGACTCGCTCAAAATAGTGCACCGAATGTTTTCAAGCAGCTTTCGAAGCACTTAAGAGAATGCAGGGGCATTTACCCTCGAAAAGACGCGCGGTAGATGGCGAGAACACATGGCAAGAGTGCTTTGCGCAATGGCTTCAAAGCTTTGCAGAGGTCCGATAACGCACAACGTATGAGGCAATTCCGAGAGCGAAAAGCGGGCCCCGGAGAACGAGTTAGAGGCACGGCAGAATGCTTCGATGTGATATGAGACTTTGTTCAACGCTCTTTCTGTTGCGTGAATATTTTTGGTGCTTGATTGAAGCGTCGAATGCAGTGGTACTTGACCGGCATTAGAGATGACGAAAAGTTGAGAGAAGCCATGAAAGAAATAAAATTGACGTGGGCGTTGTTGCTGCTATACTATAATATGAAAACACATGTTAGTATGTTGCCACCGTTACTCTAGTTTTTTACGTACTTTTTTTAGCTTGGGGAATGCAGGCTCGTGTCATAAGAAAGTTAATACTTCAGAATAGAGTAGGTACCTTAGAGGAGCTCAAGTGCCGCGAAACATTCCGTAGACGCCAAAAGTAAATCAAAACGGCTTGCAGGATTCTGTGTAGCATTAAAAGTAAACGCCTGTTAGGTTCTTCACTGTTGTTTATTATTGCTCCTTCTCTAACCTAAAAAAAAACATGATTTAAAATACTATCACTACAAAGCGAAGAAAGAGAAACTAGCCGGCGTGGCTCCACAACTTTGAAACTTTCTGACGAAAAGCGATGGCGCAAGTTTTTCTCCATTACTTTTCTCTTTTGCAGCCACCTTGAATTGGTGCTCTGCCGCGGAGAAAAGAAACTCAAGCAGCGTTCAAGGGGGTCCGGAAAGACAGATGGGATGAGCTAACGAGAAATTGTGAGGCATTGAGGCTAGCGAGAGTAAGATGCACGAGCCTAGAACCGTAGCCGATGAACACAAGATACCTCTTTTTTTTTTCTTAGAGCCACCGTAGACACCAAACGCAGATCTGCACGAATAGGCAACAAAGTGCGATTAAGGGGGGTCACACGACTTGAAAACTTTTTCGACCGCCGGCACTGAAAGATTGCATGGCTGGATACACCTATGAGTCCTCTTATGCATGGCCATTCAAAAAATAAAAGAATGAATAGATGGATGTCTGTGGCGGCTTTCAGGTCTTGCTTTTAAGTTATAAAGGCTAGCACTTTGCTGCTGGGTCGGCTCTGCAGACGCACTCGGAACTGATGGAGCAGTCTTTTTTGTTTTTATGCGAAGCATTTCTTTGCTTACCGTAGGCACTTTTAGCGTCTGTCTGCTGCTCTATATATCTATCCATCTATCTAGCTTCTTATGACTCGGTGCTCTCACGATCATGCCCTTCACTTGGGGTACACCAAAATTAGTACGGGAAGGTGAGATAGGAATAAATGAGGAAGGACAGGGAGGTTAGCCAGAAGGTGAGATAGAATGGTGAGAGCACATATGGGTAGCTTTAACGCTTGAGCGTCGAGAAAAAACTGAGATATGCAGCGTTCACTGCTGGATGAATTCAATGAACAGATGTCAGTGCCCCAGCAGGAATCTAACCCTAGCATTTTGCGTGGCAATCAAGTATCTTACCACAGAGCCACGCCAGGTCTCTTGAATAGTTTGCAAATACATCAAGTATTCTACCACAGAGCCACGCCAGATCTTTTGAATAGTTTGCAAGTACACCCTAATCTTCGCGAAATGTCAATTTTGGTTGAAGTTCTGGCTGTCAAATTTTATGAACATCCCATATTAGGTACCATCCGCTGAGGTTAATTTCTGCAGCAGTGTTGAGAGCTACCATCCTCATGAACCCCGAACAAACACCAGTGCTTCTTATCAGCTTACCGCTCCTGGTGTTGCTAATATCCAAGTTGCAGTTGGTTACACATATGCAAACTGCTAATACGAAACATATGCGGCTATTTATTTGTACATATTATGAGCGCCGCTTCATAAAATTTTACTCAATATAAATTAAAACACAATCACCTTGCATCCGTATGCTTCGCACAACATGGTTTCTGAAGATACGTGACGTCTGTCGCATTTTTTCTCTCCACTCTGAGCTTCCTTACATTCACAGTAACACCGCGGAAAAGTGTTATTTCATATATATATGATGCAGTCTTGGTTGCTGCGCAACACAGCCGCATGCTGTTGGTACCAACACAACACTTCTCGAAACTCATTCCATGGACCATGCTCTTTTATGGGCCATGCTGATTCAGGTGATACTGCTATAGGGCCCTAAATTAAAAGCACACTGCACGTTGCTACTAAAGGAGCATATTTTACTTGTCTTTAGGTGCGCGACCATCGACGACTGCTGTAATGAGCCTTCGGACTTCCCAATTTGGTCGTGCTGACTTTGCCACAAGTTCTGATGTTATATTTTTGCACATAAACATTCTTTCTCCCGTCGCAATAATGTTTGTGGTTCATCATCTCTCAGCGCTTTCCAACTGTCATCTGCACTCCAAAATCACGGTTTTGGAGTTGAGACTGAAGATCCAGCGTGATATTTAGCCTCCGCGACCATATCCTACAATGACTTTGTGTTAGTCAGCTCCATGGGTTTACTTTATTTAGGCATTGTGTGCTTGAATCGATGCTATCATAGAATGTTTTCGTGTTTCAACCACCAAATGGTAGTACACTCAAACTTCGTCAGGGGAACAGGACTCCCTTCTGTCAACATCAAAACAGTGGAAGCAAGAAGACAGCGAGGCGCCAGAAGTAGAGAAATAGTGTTAAAAAGAAGTTTATAAAAAATCAAGCCTTATTCTAATCAAGCTGACAGAATGGCTTCTGTGCTCTTTTTGATACGCAGGAAAAAATAAAGGGAATGGCTGGTATTGAAAAGTTTTTCGCATATTGACCCCCCAAAAAGTTTCTGTGAGCTGTGATAATTCGCCTAGACACTTCTAACAACATGGCCTAGAGTGTTTGATGGATCGCCACTTTTATGTCAGAGTTGTACATACCACTGCGCTGATATATAGCGTTGTTTTATCATCATTTCTTTCTCATGCCATCTTTTATAAAACGCCCTTTTATATTCAGCAATGTTGCTTTTTCTCTCTTTCTCGTGTGTTCGGCATGAACAGTACAATCTCTTAAGGCGTGCTGCGATACCAAACCACTGTGACATAAAAGTGTCATTTGATAAACTCGCAACGCGCTGATAAGAAAACACTCCGGATGTTCTTAGTACAACCGGGACGGGAAAGCAATAGAACATTGCTCGATCATAAATGTTTAGGATGGGCTGATAGCGGGCTAAACTTTGAAGTTTGGAACTTCAAAATATGGTCCTCGATAAGCTAGTCCTTAGTGCATAAAGTCGCATGCAATAAACGTATATGTTTAGTACTCCAGATACAGTATGCTTTAAAGCATAATGTAAACATTTGATTGATTGATATGTAAGATTCAATGTCTAGGAACCACCATAAAACTATGAGACAAGCTGTAGTGAAGGGCTCCAGAAATTTCGACCACCTGGGGTCATTTACATGCACCTGAATCTGTGCCCATAGGCCTACGGCATTTTCGCCTCCATCGAAAATGCAGCCGCCCCAGCCGGGATTTGATCCGGCAACCTGCGAGTCAGCGGCCGAGTACCTTAGTCACTAGACCACTACAGCGGGCCAATGTGAGCATTTAAAGGCTTTGCATAACGTCAGTTCATTGATCACCACCTCAGTGTCATTACTTTCATTCTGAAACGGTTAACTTAAGAACGCCTGACACTTGTAGTATCCTGATTAGAAAGCTGCCCCGTGGCGGTGGTCTAGTGGCTCAGGTGCTCAGCTGCTGACCCGCAGGTTGCGGGATTGAATCCCGGCTGCGGCGGCTGCATTTCCGATGAAGGCGGAAAGGTTTTAGGCCAGTGTGCTCAGATTTGGGTGCATGTTAAAGAACCCCCCGGTGGTCGAAATTTCTGGAGCCCTCCACTAAGGCATTTCTCATAATAATATGGTGGTTTTTGGACGTTTGTTGGCTACCGTTGACTACCTATTGTGTTCAGTTACACTCGGCCACTGCAGAAGAGGTGATTTTTCGTCAAGATACCCGGGGTTGCCCGCCATCAAGCTTGGGCTCCACGCCCCAGTCTCGTAGCCAATGTTGAAGTTCGGACTCCCGTTCTTTAAGGCCTGGTATTCTCGTGTGGTATTCGGAGCGCGTTTTGATGTGGCTTGGCTATGTTATAGATGTCATTCTGTATTTACGGAAGCTACCGCTGAGCTAGGGCAAACAAAGGCATGACCTTCTGTATCTTTTCTTTTTTGTATGCATATGATTGATATACCAAAAGCCAAAGAAGTGCCAGCCACAGGAGACGTAGCTTCGATTCTCTAACATACTACAACGATCGTTCTTACAATGTAAACCGAAAAAAAAAGATGTGTCAATATGTTGAAACTTTCAGAAAGACAAATAAGAGATCCAAGAAATTAGCAAGTGTTCCGTCAACTCGTTTTCACTCGACTCTCTCGGCTCCCTGTTCCCGGCGGAGTAACAATCAAAAGTTATTTCTTCCTATCCTTCAGTTTAGCGCTTTAGTTTACGTCTGAAGCTAGATGCCACGTTGGGTTGCAACAGGGTGGGAAGAAATGGAAGCAGCATCATCTAGCCTGTTGGTTTCCGAACACGTTCTATTCACTGGCCAGCGTGACGACAGTGCATTCCCCAACTCATCCGCGCTTCCTTTCTGACTCGGCCAAGGCAGTAGAGCTTTCTCAAAAACGTGACTTGCTTTCACTGCTGAACAATTCTGAAAACCAGCATTGCATGGCACACAGTGCAAAAACGCGTATTCTGCTTGATGTCTTAAGGCAGTGATATGAAAATTGAACTCACACTCTTTTATTTTTACCTGTGAAACCTTCTAGCGACAGGAAGTTCAAAGAACGTTTGAGGGAAATTTATGGCACCACGGGGCGAAAGCGCAAGCTACTGTAAAGTATACGTCAAATGATGGAACAGTTGTGGGCGTGTCTAGGTCTTTCAAGGAGCAAGCAAGTGGGAAATACAAGGCAGTCTGCTTGTAGTACATGGTTCTTTGCTGTAATTCCGACCAACTTTTTTCTAATCTCTCGATTGAGGGGTGTTGGCGAAGAACAGGCAAACTTATACATTCGTAGAAAAGTCAATTATGGGATAATGTAAGAAATAAGATACGCAATGACTTAAAGGTATTGTTTAGGTACAAAGTAGCATATAACAAAAAGCTTTAATACCACGAGTTTCTGCCTATAGAGTTTGTGCGTCCGTGTCGTGTCTGTGCCTGTGTGCTAGCTTGAAACTCTCTGCTCTAAAAATCAACGAAGAAAAAACCTAGCAAGACCTAAGCAAAGGATGACAAGGGCTAATAGGAGTACTACAGAAAGCACTTACATCACCTATCCAAGGCCTACAAACAACATAGACGCAACAAAATCAGTCTCCTGAATCATCCAGTTTTGCTGTTTCAACCATTTCGGGGCTTCATGCAAGCTTTAGCCTTGTTTTTTGTTGTTTTTTTTGCGTGATGCCGCATTCGGTTGCCGGTTTATTTCACAAAGACCAGTAGGAAGAAGGTGGTAAAAATTTAAAGCCACTATTTTCACTGCGTTCACTAGCAGAAGCGTGGCTGTGAGGCCAAACACAGCCACGCCTCTGCATGTGAATGCAGTGATGTCTGTAAAACACGATGTGAAGAACTCTTGATATAAAGAACTAGCGGTGTGTTAGTAATTGAGTGGTCGTTAGTAACGCTTGAGCGCTTATTGTCGCCATGTGATAGTACTTTTGTGCGTTTTCTTGTCTTTATTATGCAAACGCTTTCTAAATACTATGAAAGAAAAGAGGCGTGGCAGTGTGTTAGAAAACCCGCTTGCCACGCAATTGACACGGGTTGAATCACCACTCAGACCCAAAATTTTTATTATTTATTTTAATAGCATCTTTCTTGACTTTTCGGTCAGGCATAAAATGACGAATTTTTGCTCACAATCAATGACGCCGACGATGAAATGTCGCCGAAACGAGTTTCCCTCAATGTTCTCACGTTAAAATTAGCGTGGCTTGCGCCAAGTAGCGCAAGGATGCGTGTCAGCAGAGCTGGTGGGCAACTAGCTGGTCCTGACATGGCTAGGCTTTTACCTTTCATCTCGCCTATCATTTGTCCGCCCCATTGTATAATATATTGTAGTTTTGCTCTGCTTGCTTCATTTATTGTATTTGTTTTCCTATCTATAGTTCTCAATGTATGTTTCCTGCCCTTCTATCATCCTCCCTTTATTCCCTTCCTTTCACTCCTGTTCGCTCTCTTTCTTGCATTTCACTTCTTCCTGTCTCTCTCACTTTCTGTAGTCCCACTCTCACCTTCTAGTTATTTCATCGTTTCTTCCCTTTCTAGGTATTTGCCTCTGTCTGGTTCAATCCACGCCATCCAAGGACCTCCACTAAAACCTCTTTATTCATGATTAGAGGGGCGTCACAGGAATTGGGACAAACCTACTACTCACCACACTGGTCGACTAATTATAGACAAAAGAACAAACGGGTGGCAAACATAGAGGGCCGCACGTTGTGAACCAACAGCGCCGAGCGTTCAGGTGGTTCGTGTCTGTTGGGGTTGCTGATAATTTTTTTATCTATACAAAACACGTAAAAGCACCACCACAAGGCTCACGTGTATAAGACCCACCCAGGCGCACGTCAACTCGTGAACTGTAATTGCGGGTTCGAACCTAGGAATGAACTGTATCTCCACCCCCTACAATCACTGTCGTACCCAGAGATAATTCGTATAGACTTCCCATCCAATCGCACTTGCTCATTTTGATGATGTCAAGCAATTTCCCCTTGTATCAGTTAGGCAATTCTCCCATAAAGGCACTGGTTTTCGGTCAAAAACATGAGATTTCTTTCTAACCAATCTTTAAAAACATTCCGACATGAATATCACCAAACCGTAATATTTTCAGTATAAGAACGAAGAGCTCTCAATTCTAATTATTCGCAGCATTTACATTAGCAGCCAAAAGGAATTTACACTAGGAACGGAAACCACCTCGCGACAGTCTTTTCCAGAAAGAAGTGGCATGCTCGCCCAAAGTTCAGGTAGAGCTTGAGTCTATCTTTAGATTGTAACAAACTATAGAGCTCGCGGAGATTTGCAGAAGAGGCAGCTCCTGCATGAAAAAAACTCATGAGGGGGTCGCGACGGGGACGAAAAGAGCAGATTGTGTATGTCCAAGATGTAACTGTTCATTTCGCCCAATCTGTAGTCGGTAATTGGAAAGTCAAATTACAGCGACACACATTGGTAGTGCTAGCGGCGAACAGAGTGTCGAGCATCGATCAACTGGCAAGAAACGAAGGGCATCGGCATTTATGGATGTATTTCAACCTTGTCACTGGTCATCGTGCAAGCTCTCATATAAGCTTTAGTGTTCACGTCTTGCAGGTAAACTAAACAGAACGATCAACAATAAATGCGCACCTTCTCAAACAATGAGACGCAGTTCGCACTGAGCTTTCCTGATAAAATTTGTGGACGAAAATCAAATAAAACAGAAATGAAAATAAAAAAACGCGTGGGTAAATGTTATGCGAAAAACTTTTTAAAACGTTTGTGCTTGATGTCTGCTTTGTCTCCTTGGACTCCTGAGAAAACTTGACGCGTTACTGTCACTGAATCTGTATGAGACGGTGATTGACGCGGGTTTTTGAGCGATGCACAATGAAAGCTTCAGATGGGTGTCTTGCTTACAGGCTTCTGAAAAGCAAATAAATAGTGAGCAACGCTAGAAGCCAAGTAATATTACAAGTATTTTTTAATTCATTTGGGCGTATACCCATTCTTTTAAAGTAATTTTATGTGGACCAGCTAGAACGCACGAATAGAAAAAATTGCCCCACCTCCTCGAAGGGAATCGTAAGTAAATGCGAATGAATTTCTTGCGCCGAGAGTACACGGCGTTGTAATTTTATTCGCGTAAATTAATTACGAGAGGACGATTTGTACCGCAACCATTTATTTACACATACATCAGCCAGCAAACGGTCGAGAGTGAGGCGCGCGCTTCACTTCATTTTTATATACGTAACGGCAAATTCCATTGGGAGAGCAGGAGCACTCAAAAGCACGCTTAAAGTGCTCTCTTCAGAGCCGGCGTGTTTCAGTGGTCGAACAGGTGCAGGAGCACTGTCATCAATTGGTAGAGCGAGAGTGCTTTTACTGCGCCCAGAGCAGCCATGGGCAGTTTGCAGTGCTCTCGCCTGAAAAGCGGAGTAGGTGCAGTACGACGAGTCACGTGGTCCTTGAACGTCACAGCCTCCAAATTTTTCTTCAGCTGGCGAGCGCGGCGGCAATGGTAGCAGTCATGTGCAGTTTGGCACCGCTGTTTTGCACGCATGGCTAAGATGAGAGGTGGACGCTTCCCGAATGAGTAATTTTATTTATTTATTTACAACATACTGCAGGCCCACATGGGCCCAGGCAGGAGGGGTAAATTGCAAAACAAAAACACAGCATTTCAAAAGGCGAAAAACAAACAAAATAAACACTTACATTTCAATTTCAATGTTAGGTTATGAGAAATTGATCAGGTCAATTGACTCAACTGAATCGATCAATGATAATGGCAATGAGTTCCATTCGTTAATAGTGCGAGGAAAAAAAGAAAATTTGAAGGTGTTATTTGTTGTATGATATGGAGTTGCACAAGCATACTAGGTATTAATTGCACAAGCATACTAGGTATTAGGATAATGAAGAATATGTGGCTGACCGATTCCACGCGTATTTTGCTGCTGCCCCACGAAGAACATGCGGGGACTTGGAAAGTTTCAGTCGCATGGTCCCCCTATTCATCGCCTTTTCACCTGCCTCCGGGAGCGTGGCGCATTCCAGTGGCAGGTTGAGTGAACCTGCTCTCAGTGCTCTGCCCCCCACTCCTCAGTGATCTGCCCCTCTACTACTGTTCTCTCAATGGAATTCACCATAGGAGTGAGCGGACTGGTGAGTGGGGCACAGTGAGGAGAGAGAGTGAACGGCGAGAAAAGTGGTGAAGCATTGCACCTACCCTCTCCTATACAACCTCCACACAAGCGAAAGCTTCGCTCAGCTCCCGCGATGCGAGTGCCCTCAAAAGCTAAAGCGCACCCCTCCTCTCCACTCACTCTCCGCTACTCCACCCGCGCCACCTGCTACGGTTGCAAGGGGCGAGGATAAGCGCGTACGCCCGCAGCTGTTGCTATGGTAGAGGAAGTGAGAGCGGAGAGATAACACCTGGCGGCGCGCGGACGCCGCCGGACGCCTGACATAGCCCGAGTAATAAATGCAGTCGCATTTGAAAATCTTGTGTATTGCGTGGAGGGGAGACTATACACTTTGGAGCAACGTTAAAGAGGCAATTGTTCTAAACTATTATGCAACACTTACGCAGGAATTTCACTGTGCAGATAAAACTAAACGTCGCAGTGAGATGAAATTTGGCATATGTGAAAGCAGTGTAGACCAGCATGAGAGGCTTAGTATAAAAAGCAGGTGTCAATGACTATTTTGGCAGATCACTGCCAAATGCTCATGTTTATAAATTTATTTTAGGGCATTACATGACCTGAGTTGAAAGCTTTCTCTACATTTCTGAAATATAGTGCATGACTCTGACTTCGCCTTCAGGGCATGCGAAGGCTCAATATTTTATCTCTTTTTGGCGCATTAAATCAAGCATGCGTTGTGATTCTTAACTATGCATTGTATTCACTGCAGCAACTCTTTACGTCAGTCATCAAAAGCGAAAGCGCATACAAGTGCTAGACGAATACTTCATGTCGCCACGGTACAAATTAAGGTGTCATGAAGCTTAAGCTGAGTGGGTGCAGTGTACTACTACACAAAGTTGGTTGGTTGGTATATGGGGTTTAACGTCCCAAATCCACCATATGATTGTGATAGACGCCGTAGTGGAGGGCTCCAGAAATTTCGGCCACCTTGGGTTCTGTAACGTACACCAATACAGTGAAAGCATGCTCATACTCCAGGGAAACCCTATAGAGTGGACAAACACCTACAGATATTTCGGAGTGACATTGTCAGCTGCACCTCACTATACGAACCACTACGAGAGTAAACTTAAACCCAGAGTCATAAGGAAGCGTGCTGTTTCTAAACTCCAGGGCACTTTGGACATTCAACAAATTTGAAGTCACCAGAGAGCTCTGGAAGTCAGTAGCGGTCCCTGCCTTGCCTTTTGCAAACAGTGTGCTCTGCTTGTCATCCGGGACACGTCAGTCCCTGGAAGTACGTCAGAGGGAAGCAGGTAGAGCAGCACGGGGAGTACATAGGGGCGTACCAAATGAGGTGGTGCAGGGTGAGGTGGGCTGGTCTTCCTTTGAGGCTCGGGAAGCAGTGTCCAAACTCGTCTATGAGCGACGGTGGAGCCAGCTACCAGGTGGACGTTGGGCGCGTGAGGTGCATAAGTACATCCACTTAATGTAAATCAATACAAAGTGGATGCTGCGCACAAAACGCCTGGCGGAGTGGTATGAAGTCACACGATGTCGACTGATGGAGAAACTTCACCGGTACAGGAAGACCAAGGTACGGGTAGCCGTCCAAGAGGCCGAAAGTGCCAGCTGGTGGACGATGGCAGCAGGAAAGCCCACTTTGAGTTTCTATAGTAAAGCAAAACAAGCGATCGAGAAAGAACCACTGTCCAAAAACTCAAAGAGAAGCAGTCTGCTATGCGAAGTCATGTGCAGCATGTTGTGAACTCGACTGCTGCGGGCGA
Source organism: Rhipicephalus microplus (assembly GCF_043290135.1). Lineage (NCBI taxonomy): Eukaryota > Metazoa > Arthropoda > Arachnida > Ixodida > Ixodidae > Rhipicephalus > Rhipicephalus microplus. Next base: position 205,393,430 of record NC_134700.1, read on the forward strand.
CGTACGCACCCAACCTCGACACGACATACCCCCTTTAAACCCTGTAGGAGGACAGAATCAAGCACATCGTGCTGCCCTGCCCAGCATTGAAACCACAGGTCTCCGCTACTTCATCATCTAAGGCCGCTACACCATGGAAACAATGACAGAAATTGTTGGCAATGGTGCTGAGTTTCCGGGAGTCGCAAGAGCAACCGCATTGGGAAGCAGTAGAGGCAACGAAGCGTCGATTAGAACACTGGTGGTGTGCGAACTATCTGCAGGATAGAACAGGCCCCGCAGAATACACCAAACCAATAATTAGAGACGTCTTGTGCCAGATCCGGATTGCCCGTTTAATCGCCCGTTACAAAGGGCAGGGCATCGAATTCCATTATCATCGTCATCATTATCATCACCAAAATCTGAGCACCCGGGCCTACAGCATTTTCGCCTACATCGAAAATGCAGCCACCACAGCCGGGATTCTATCCCGCGACCTGTGGGTGAGCAGCCGAGTACCTAGGCCACTAGACCACCGCGACGGGGCTACTACACAATGTGTACGCATGAACATAAGAAAAACATGATAAATAGCGAGCAAAAGCAATAGGTTGAGAAACTTTACATAACAGGTTCTGTTCTTAAGTATGTGGTACGAATTTATGCATAAAAATTATTATTAGGTGTGTTTAAAAACATCTTTGTTTGAAAATGAGCATTGAACTTAGCATGATCTTGTGCATTTACATTCGAAACCAGGCTTTCGATGTCATCACAGATGGAGTCTGTCTTACCGGGCCTGTACAATACGCTTGCTGGGCACCTGTGTTAGTTTCACAAAATAATTAAATGAGACGTGACAGAGTGGTTATGTGAAAACATGTTTCCACGCCTTAGTTCACGCAATTGCCTTTTCATCAGGATTTATTCGCCACGACGCGAACGTTATCTTCTGTTACAAACAAATACTAAGAAAATCTAGCCCTTCTCTTAATTAGGAAACGAAGGAAGTGAGTGCAAGAATACTGGTAAAGTGTATATGCACAACACGGAATAAGTGCCCCGCTGCGGTGATTTAGTGGCTAAGGTACTCGGCTGCTGACCCACAGGTCCTGGGACCAAATCCCGGCTGCGGCGGCTGCATTTCCGATGTAGCAGTTAATGTTGTAGGCCTTTGTGCTCAGATTTGGGTGCACGTTAAAGGACCCCAGGTGGTCGAAATTTCCGGAGCCCTCCACTACGGCGTCTCTCATAATCATATGGTGGTTTGGGACGTTAAACATCACATATAAATCAATCAACAACGCGGGATAAATTATAGCGCGTAAGAAAAAAGAAAGGTGACAAGCAAATAACATCAAAGAATAGCTTTTCTTCTCGGTACGTGCAAAAAGAAATGCCTTTAGCGTTGTTAGATGCGTGCAACGGGTGAGGCCGAAGACACAACGCGTGATATTGTGACCAGCGATTAAGGCAAACTGTTGCCTGGAGGACGTAAAAAAAAGAAGCGAAAGAAATCTACGTGCATGATGCATGTTATGCTCAAGCAGGCCGTCCTTTCTACACCCTCCCCTCAACCATTGGCAAAAATAAACAGCAACTTCTAAAGGTACCTGGTAAATATAAAGAATACACAAAAGCAACCATCGCTGCCGTTTCAGGGTGCACTTGCTGTTTTATTCTCTCTAACCCACAGACACAATGTTTCATGAGAAACACAGAGAGGGAGAGAGTAACGATGCTCATTGTGGGCGCATCACATCTGACAGCGGTGTCTTGTTGTGCGGTAATGAGCAACCGAATGTTTTCTCTGGCAGCACTGACTCCTCGTATGCTGACCTGCTGACAGCCGTGGACGTTGCTGATCGCGGCGCTGGAAGCATTTGTGCCACCCTTACTCCAATTCGTATTCGACACCTTGAATACTGAAATCTTTCTTTCGCTCTCTTTCTTTCTCTCTTTTCTCTCTCTCTCTCTCTCTCTTTCTCTCTGTCTGCCTCGTAATTACGGAGTGCTTTCGTAAGCTTCGAGAAAAATATGTCATTGACATCTGCTCGGATGCTTGGCCGTTATCACACGTAACTTCTGCTAACGACAACTCACTGACTTTCGCTGCCACCTTTTATTTTTCTTTCTCCCGCTGCGCAATTGTCGAAGGTGCCGCGTCGGTTTTGTCGATCGCTCAGTCCCCAACATTGCTTTCCAGATTTTCATGCGAGTTTGCATACCTTCTGTCGACGTCCTCGCACGTTGTGCACAGCTGCGAATGGTAATTACTATCTGGGCGAATAGAAACAAACAGTTCGCGTAATATTCGTTCTAACGCGAATGTTTTTTAGCGCTGATTGACCCTTAGTACTCAAATATTGCTTTGTTTACTATCCATACATTTTAGCTTGTCCTAATGAGCTGCATGAAAGCAACCCTTTGTTTTCACCATAGGTACTTAAGTCCCACAGCTGTTCGCACTTAGCATGGATTATGCTCCTGCTACGATAGATAGCTTCAGTACGTTTTGTGTTCATAGTACGCAGATTGTCATCGTACAGTTTTTGGTCTCTATTCGGATGCGTGCGCATTTGTTTACATCGATGCTTGGACATTAACGTATATGGCAGTCAAAGTTTTCCTCTCTACCAACAGTGCGTGCCTCAGAGCATTATGATTGTTTGGGCACGGGAAACCCCAGCAATCATTACTATTAAAACCATTTTTTGTATTGCTGCTGAATAGAATAATATTGTTCTCAATGCTTCGCCTTCATTGTGAAACTGGGATTTTTTTTTTAATCAGGATCAGGCTTATGTGAGCCTGCTTATTTTTACATATATATATACAGTTGTTTTTCATTCAGGCACTCAAATTCGGCACTGGTAACGAGTTCAAGTATTTTCAATCACAGCGCAACTGCCCAAAGTTGGCTGACAACCTTAACTAGCTGCTGTTAAACGCATGAAGAGCACGCAAGTGTAACAGTTTGAAGACGCTGCACAACTTCGACGTGAAGACACTTGGTGTCAGGCGCGTCCGCCAGCACACCGACACACTACCCCCCCCCCCCCCCCCTATACTGTTCCCCATCCGCTTTTGCCCTGCACCCGTAATAACGTTTCTCCATGCTCTCATCATCGTCTCCTTCGTCATATTGTTCTGAATCATTATAATCAGTTTAATCATCTTAATCACCTGCATGATATTCTGCTTTTTCTGGCCGTGCAGAAATTCACACACAATTATACAGAAGATGAGCGGTTAAGTATTGTGAAAGAGAATGCTGTATTAGTGTCTTGACTTGGGCTGGTCAGTACATACTCATTTGAAAGAAGAATCACCGCTGGAACAGGACAGAGACAACAAGACACAAACACGGCACTGACTAACCACGTTTTATTGCGTTTGAGCGTCAATATATATAAGAAAATAGAACCAGTAAATAAAAAACTAAAATTAAAAACTAAAAACTAGCCTAAAAACTAACCATGCAACAGAAACTGTTTTTTTTTTTTTTGAAACCACTTCCGTGTTTTTAGGGGGAAAAAAGCTTCCTTGATTCCTGGTGTAGGTAGAACACACTGATTCCATGCCAAAACTTTCCGTAGCATTCAAAATCACTACGCAGCGCCCAAGCAAAATTTTGACGTATACGAGCTGGTTAAACGTAAACGGTGTGCATTTCACTAATTCGCCTACTTAATTCAAAAGTGCATTAGATGGCCACGTGTCCCAGTGAAGGTACGTGAGGCACTGACTACCAGCAATGGTTTGCGGAATGCATTACATAAGGGGATTACTTGATACAGTCTGCTTCAGCTCCACACTTGTATTTATAGCAATGACGGGAAAGAGCGCAAAGGTTGCCGATCCAGAAAGAGGGTATACAAGAGGCTGATATGATGTTATGAAAGATGTGCGGCGCGGGAAAGAATGCGTGCGGCGATATCTATAAGCACTTTTGTCCTGAAATGTGCCGAGATGCTTCGGATGACGAACGAGCCGACGTTGGGAGCTGCGGTGAGTGCAATGTCATCAGAAATGAATGATGAACCGGTGGGGCACTCTTATGCGAGCACTCGGTAGTGGAGAATGGGTGGTGTTGTTATACCGAAATAGCTGTGATGGAAGCGGTGGTGGCGGTATCACCGGTATGATCGCACAGACGACCCCCAGATTGAAGTGCGTAATATGCGGCTGAAAGTATATAGACAAATAAATATCCTTGGGAATAGACAAAGAAGAGTGAGTAAGGAATGCAATATAAGAGTGTAACTGTGGTACAGTGAGCATTATATTGTTGCGGAAAAGACGAGACGCCGTATCGACAAGGCTGTGGATAAGACGTATTCAAAACAAGCAGTACTGGCGGGACCGGTTGAACAGCGATCGAGTGGAGACCACCCTTCGTATTCCTCGTAAGGCACACACGCGCGTCACCCCCTAGAATATCAATATGCATGCCCGTAGTATAATCCCCGGCGGCAGAAGCGCCGCCCCGACGCATCTAAATGTCAACGTCACTGGGAGAGTGGTAGGGCCTCAAGCGCGCAACATGTACAATAACGGTAGCCAGTTGGGCACTTGGGCACATGATGGCGACGGGGCGACAGGGCCAATTTTATATGTAACAGGAGTAACCACACGAAGTACTCGGAATGGACCTGTGTAGTGAGTAAGCACTTTTCCGACAAGCAACTCGATGGGTCGGAGAGCCGAGCAAGACCAAAGAACCGGGCGAAAAGTGTACGTCGCAGTGTCGTTGATCATGGAAACGCCGTTGCTTCTCTTGAGAGGTCAAAAGGCGAGTACGGGTGATTTCGCTTGCGTGAGTGGTCCGAGTGATGGCGTCCATGGCATATTCACTGGTCGGTACTGCAGGAGACGGGATGACGGTGTCTAGAGGCAATGTAGGTTCTCGGCCAAACAGCAGAAAAAATGAAGAGTAACCAGCAGTGTCATGGCGCGAAGAATTGTAGGCAAATGTGACGTGCGGCAACGCAAGATCCCAGTTGGTGCGGTTGGTGGAAACATACTTAGCGAGTATGCCTATAAGAGTTCGATTTAGACGCTCTGTGAGTCCATTGGTCTGTGGATGGTACGACGTGGTCAGCTTGTGCCTCGCTTCACAGGACTGCGAGATGTCGGCTATGACATTCGATAGAAAGGTGCGGCCACGGTCTGTAAGCAGCTGACATGTGGCTCCGTGTAGCAAAATTACGTCTTTCAGGGGGAAGTCAGCGACCTCTGTGGCGCAGCTTGTTAGAAGAACTCGTGTGATGGCATAACGCGTGGCGTAGTCGGTGGCCACGGCTATGCACCTGTTGCCCGAGGAAGACAAGAGGAAAGAGCCAAGTAGGTCTAAGCCGACGCGGAAGAATGGTTTTAATAGAATGCCAAGTGGTTGAAGGCGTCCGGCGGGAAACGTCGATGATGTTTTGGGGCGCTCACATTTCTCACAAGCCGAAACGTATCTCCTGAATGATCGTGTGAGTCCTGGCCAAAAGAAGCGTTGGCGTATTCGGTCGCAGATGCGTGACATACCAAGGTGACCGGCATTGGGTTATGAAATGCGTGTAGAACTTCCAAGCGCTGGTGTTTCGGAATGACAAATAGCAGGGCCAGTCAAGCTGGCTCAAACTTTTTGCGGTATATAACACCATCGCGGAGTGCGAATGAGCGATAGGACTGATGGTGATTCGAGGCTCTCGACAATAGCACGCAAGGAGGCATCACGGCGCTGCTCGTCACCGATGCATGTCGTTTGCGAAAAGAAAAAGACGCGAGGGGCAGTGTCAGCGTCATGCATAGTACTTGATTGAGCGACCGGGTAGCGGGACAGTTAGTCTGCGTCCTGATGTAGGCGTGCGGACTTGTACGTCACCATGTAGGTATACTCTTGCAGTCGCAGAGCCCAGTGCCCGAGCCGGCGAGTAGGATCCTTCAGTGACGTAAGCCAACATAGCGCATGATGGTCAGTTATTACAGAGAAAGCTGTGCCATATAAATTTGGGTGGAACTTTGAGACTGTCCAAACAAGAGCAAGACATTCAAGCTCTGTAATCGAACAGTTGCGCTCAGCAGCTGTGAGGAGGCGACTAGCGTAGATAATAACTCGGTCGAGTCCCCAAATGGCGTTGGGCTAGGACGGCTCCGATCCCGTGACCACTAGCATCGATACGGACTTCTGTCGGAGCGTATGGGTCAAAGTAAGCCATTATAGGTGGGGTCGTCAGTAGCGTAATTAGGTGATAAATAGCAATAGCTTGGTTGGTACTTCACGTAAAAGTGACATCTTTCTTCAGAAGCTCAGTGAGAGGTCAAGCGATGGTTGCAAAATTTTTCACGAACCTTCTAAAATATGAACAAGTCCTATAAAACTCCGGACATCTTTGACTGACTTGGGTACAGGAGAACTTGTGACTGCACAAAATTTCTCCGGGTCCGGGTGCACACCTGATGCGTCGAGAAGAGGGCCTAACACTGTAATTTGCCAGCGTCCAAAGTGGCGCTTCGACGAGTTTAATTGAAGGTCCGCAGTGAGGAAGATGTCGAGAATAGCTGACAAACGCTGAAGGTTGGTCTCAAATGTTGGGGAATATACAAGGACATCAACAAGGTAACAGACATGTTGACCATTTGAACCCTTGTAGCAGAGAGTCCATCATGCGCTCGAACGTGGCTGGGGCGTTGCATGGGCCAAATGACATAACCTTTAACTGGCATAGGCCGTCTGGAGTTACAAACGCAGTCTTATCTTGGTCTTTCTCGTTGACAGCAATCTGCCAATAGCCGCAACGTAGGTCTATTGAAGAAAAGTATCGGGTGCCGTGGAGACAATTGAGAGCGTCATCAATGCGATGCAAAGGGTAAACGTCCTTTTTCGTGATTCTATTCAGATGGTGGTAATCAGCGCAGAAGCGCCACGTGTCATCTTTCTTCTTAACGAGCATAACGGGGAACGTCCAAGGGCTCGATGAAGGGTTCTATAGTTCCTTTGGCTAGCATCTTGGTGACGTCTTGTAGAATTACCTAACGCTCGGGGTCAGCCACCCGGTATGGTCGGCGATGAATGGGAAGAGAATCGCCTGTGTTAAGGGCGTGCTTAACGAGTGAAGTGTGGCCGAGTGGATGGCTGTCAATGTCGAACATGTGACGGTATGAAGCCAGAAGGCGGCATAGCGCGGCTGACTTCTCGGGTTTGAGGGTCTGGGGTGATCATGGAATGTAAGGTCGCATCGAGGCACGTGGCATACTGCGGGTGACATGGGTGATCGGAACATACGTCTTCCGCAAAACTGGTGACGTGGCCGTCGATTAAGGGTCTTAGCCTGGTGACCGAAATTCCTTGAGGTAGCATTTGCTTTATGAAACCGAAATTGATAACAGGTAAATATGTTCGGTTAGAAGACATGGTTACGATGGAGTGTGGGATAGTAATGTCACGCGCCAGGAGGACACCAAGAACTGGCGTCACGATATAATCACCGTCGATTAGTGAAGAGGGCGTAGCCAATTCAATGAATGTGAGAGCTTTAAGCGGTATCCGAAAGAGGTCAGTGGTGCAGAAGCCGTTCGGGAGTTCAGGGTGAGAATAAGGAAAAAGAGGAAGTTTTAGGCAGAGTGCCGGCGGCACAATCGCTCAGGGCAGAATGCGTCGATAAGATGTCTATGCCGAAGATTAGGTCATGGGGGCAGTTTTCGAGCACCATAAATTAAACGGGGACATGGCAGCTGGCAATGCTAACACGAGCTCTACACAATTCAGTGATGGCCACAGTTCCACCATCAGTGACACTGAGGGCTTTAGTCGCTGCAAGAGTGAAGACTTTTTTGAGTAGGTGACACAGATGGGCACTCATAATTGACACTTGAGCTCCGGTATAACCTAACACCGTCAAAAAACTACCGTCCACATACACCTCAATCAAGTTCGAATTAGTAGGGAGCGTCAACGGAGGATTTGGATCAGTCCCAGTTGATGCAGCACTACCTCCCAGAGCTGCATAATATATCTTTCCGTCCGAGAGGATTCATAGTTGACCGGCGATGGATAGCGGCGTGGTTGGGGCGATGAGGAACGGCGGGTTGAGGTGACGGCGATGGAACGATTGAGCAGCTGTTAGGGACGTTGGAAGTAGGATAGTGCGGTTTAGTGCGGTTAAAAGCACTAAAGCAGCGCCATTACTGTTCAGAGAGGCTGAATACCACTAGGTCTGAGATTTGCTGTGTCTTTGGAGCTTTACGAGTTGTATTTGACAGTTTAAACGAAGCGTCGTCAACTCACCGCTGCGCATAGATGTATAGCGTCACATGCCAGTGCAGGATACTGCATCGAGATCATGTTTTTTTTCTTCATAAGCGCGTCTTGCGTAAACTCGCTTTAAATTAACTGCAAAATTATGACGAAGCTAAGTAGACGCACCGTCACGCTCCGCTGGACTTCACAACAAACCAGAGTTGCGTGGGAGGCAGACCACTAGGACAGACGCTCCTAGCGTCGCAGAAGACGAAACGTCAAGTGTTTCTCACTAATACTGTACCGTAGTTTATATAAATAGATAATACACATTTTCAAGAGAAGAACAAGCATACTTGTTTTCACGTGTTGTAAAAAATAATTCAATAAATCTTGATGCCAAATCTGGAACGCAATGACAGAGCAATGCATACCCTGACGGTTGAATTTGCCCAGGTTTCACTTTTGCCGCATCCTCACGAAAACGTTTTGCGATGAAGTTGGCGTACAAATAAATGAAGCAAGTTTTAATTAAATACAAGTTCATATTACTTTGTTTCACACTTAGAAAAGAAGCGTCACGAATCTCAAGAACACGAGCCATCCGAAGCAGATCCGAAGGCTGTACTTCCCATATTTCCCATGGGGGTACAAGCACCTCTGAGAGAGCTCGCGTAGACACTAGCGCCAGATTCCACTCTAGGTATTATGCATGAAACTCTATGCCTCTGAGGTTTCCAGGGATATCCAGCGATCGAGCGGAGACAACCCTTCGACTTCCTCGTAAGGCACACATGTGCGTCGCCCCCTAGAATATCAATATGAGTGCACGTAGCAATAGTACGCACATGACGCGTCTCAAAAATTTGTAGTAAAACTGAAAATAACAGTGGAATAGACCGTATTGAAGCCTCTTGTACAGGCAACCATTCATGGGGACAGCATTCAATAATTCACCTTTCCATTCTCAGTAAAGTGTGCCTAATTTGCTGATAGTTTCGCACAAACCCCGTCTTGTCTCCCCTTTGCCTACAACGTATTTGCTCTCTTCCAAACTGATGACAGTTTCTTTAAATATTTGATCTAGTAGATTCCCATCCTTTCTCTCAGTTTCGGAGGATTATATGAAGTTTGAAATAAATTCGCCGACAGCAGACCACATGACTGACTGGACCCTCGAACACTATATCTCACCACCCGCCCTCGAAGTAAGCCCACTTGACGGGACTCTATGTACATTGGGACTTTCATATTCGCAGCCTGACCACGCTGCCAGCCACCATTGCTTACCTGTTGTTTTCGCGTATCTTCCCGTCCGTGCTTCTCCTTGCATAGCGAGCGAACAATCTGCAAACGATCATCCACACGGTGTTTTTGAAACCAGATTATCACTATATATTACACTTAACACATAAAGCCTGGAGCAAGAGAAAACAAACGCTCCTACATTCACAACATCACACACTCCAATTCATAACCGGCAACAGCTGTGAGTTGGGAACACTTCCAGCTAAGCTTATTTCTTACGATCTTCGGGCTCTGTAGTGTGCCTTCAGGTGGGGGGGGCGTCTAATATTGCGGTCTATTATGTTGTCTGGGAGACACTGCCTTCTTTTCTTTCTCGTCTGTTCTTATCTCGCTTACGCATGACGCATGACAAGGTTATACTAAGAGAAACTTCGCCCTTAAAACGTCAGTCTCCGTATAGCTATCTTTTATTTCGCCATGCTTAGTTCAATCATCGTGGATACATCTGTATATCTCTGCGCTCTTCGCTCTTGAAAAGGAAACCATTTGTACAGTAAGGCGAGTCATCGTGGAGAGGAAAAATACTTTTTGCGTTCTTGAATAGCCTCGCACCTTTCCAGGAATCGAGGATTTACAGGCAAACATAAGGCCGAGTGCTTCGTCCGAATTGAATGAACGGAATGACGCTGTTCGAAGCAATCTTGCACTGTCATCGATTGCACTCACTTGTCTATCGCGACTCTTTTCACCCGCTTTGCCAATCCTAATTTTATTATTTTTTTATTTTTTCATCTTCTCTTTTGAGTCGTGCGAAAACAAAAAGGAATTGAGCTGAACAGAAATATTTTAGCAACCTTTTTTTTTCTGATCCACGTTTGCGGATCCCAGAAAGCCTTTTAGAAATGAAGGAACACTTATTGTTAAGTTAGGCCCTCTTTAAAAGTTAGTATACTGGCCCTCTGATTCTCGCAATGAATATTTCATGAACTCTTACACCATTACCCCTTCACAAGGGAAGGCCGCCCACTGAATATGTCCTCTGATTAACCTCCTTGTATTTATTTACATCTATCTATCTATCTATCTATCTATCTATCTATCTACCTATCTATCTATCTATCTATCTATCTATCTATCTATCTATCTATCTATCTATCTATCTACCTATCTATCTATCTATCTACCTATCTATCTATCTGGTTGTTTATCTGTCTGTGTACTTATCTATCTATTTCTCACACCAAGAAGGAGTGGTTGCAGGCGGCGATTGCAAGATAGTGAAATACAAATTTCTACCGATACTCTCACAAGTCACAAACATGAAAAAAAATGAGTACGAAGTCGGAACACTCAATATACACACTTGAGGGTAGGGGACGAGGGTCGCGTGAGCCCATTATAGTAAATGTAATGTTTGGGAATAAGCTGTCGTTTGCAGTTGGCTACAATTGGACATCCGTATACGAGTGATGATAACGGGACCTCCACTGTATCATGATCGCCTGGAGAATGCATGTTTATGTTATTATCTAAGTATAAAAAGGTCTCATAAAGGATAAAAAAGGGAAAAAGAATAAGTCTTTTGAAACAAGTACCATGCCAACTAGAATTAGTAGGTGAGATTCAGTTGGGAAGTGCGAGATGAAGGAGATAAGGAAAGACAAACAGAAAGAAACATATACACATCACATAGGAGACTCTCATCCAAGTGCTTATACAATGTCATATCCAATGAACCGTTTTGAGGATTACATAGGCAAGGTTGACAAACAGCCACAGGAAGAGAATGTCGACAATGGCAGCTCAGTTTCGTGAACTTGCGTCGTGTTGGACGCACTATCTTTCTAAAAAAAAGAAAGTGATTAGGTGCTCTTTCAGGAAAACTAAACTGCTTAAGCTAGTTAAGCAGTATGGAGTGACAACTTTGGAGAGAAAAGCAAACAAACAAGCAAACAAACAAACAAACGAACGGAGTAGCTAATGAACCAACCAACCAAACAACTAACTGACCAACAAACTAACTAACGAAATAGCTAGTTAACTAGCTGACTAACTAACTGACGGCTAGAAACCAACCAAAATCTGAAGTTTCACGCTCGCTTCAAATTAGCATGCTATGAGAGTGAACTTCCTCCAGAGTTCAAAGACAGCCGGAACTATCACTGCGCATTCATTGTTCACATCAAATGCTTTGGATCTCCACGGCTCCACTGTTTGATTCAATTAGGCACGCCGAGTAGGCTCATATTGCATGAATGCGTCAACGATGACGTTTACTACTTCCACCCTCCCAGTGGGCTTCAAAATACGTTGCAATGCAAAGATGACTGCGCCTCATGTAATTGTTATACCCACGTGGACCAACAGTCATGGTTCCGTCTCTTCCACACATTAGCGGCCATTAGTCACGGAAGATAAAAAGTGGGTTGCGAAGAGTGTGATTTTGTCTGAATTTTACGTCGAGACACATTTGGCTGAAGTTGAAGCTGACGACTTGAGTTGAAGACGCTCCGTGTGGGGATGTTACGCTTGTGGTTGTACCACAATTCGGCGACGCTATAGTCAGATAAAATATGACGTGGCCGAGCTTGTCGGGGTAATCCCAGTTATTATTAGCGCTGGCCACTTTGTGGTGGTCAAGCCATCTTTCACGTCGGGCTCATCTGCCCCGCTGAAGATCATCGGGTGCCGCCACCGAGGATGCCCGGAGCAGGTGACAAACTGGGGTGAAGGCGCCGATGGGTTGGCGTTGTCAGTCATAATGGGCAAAAATTCCCGGTTTTTAGCATTGCTAGTCTCGTTTCTGGTCTGTAAGTGCCCCGTGATTTCGAACGTGATTGTGCCACATGATAGCTACGGACGGGCGGCAAGCCGTGCCCCTGAAGGGCTGTGCGCCCTAAAAGAGGAAAGCACTAGCTAAGCATATCACGATGTCCATATCTGCACAGTGAACTGTGCAGTTTTTTTTTTTCTGTCCGTTCTTTGCAACGAATGGCCCTAACGAGTTCGTGGTGATTAGAAACAGTGAGATTGCGGATATTTTCTATTTCAAAGAGTTCTTTCGTGCACTGTGAAGGTAGCCAGGCCAGAACAATGGCTTTCAAAGGCCTCAGTCACATGGTAGCTACTAAAACTCAATTTGACTTTTGCTAACATCCTGAAGTAGCTTTATTGCGAGTGTTTTCCCAATTTTCCAATCGCAGGTTGTTGCTACAAAATAATGAAAAGCTGACGAAAATTCCATAATTATTCCAGAAAATACCCCTGACATATATCCTGATCAAGGAGCCTTGTGTAATTAGGCAATGCGCTTTCCGCATCCGAGGTTAGTGACACTACAAATTTCAAAGTTTTCATGCGGTGAATATTTCGAAATCGTCATTAGGCTGTGCGAACGTAATTAGTAGAAGTACCGGCCGTATATGCGTGAATTCAGTCATTTAAAAAAGGAAAGCGTGCAATAGGCGTGAACCTCAATATAGCGTGATTGTTAGCAAGTTCTGGCATGCTTCGTAAAAGTCATGACCTACTTCAAGTTGGGAGGAGCGCCAATAAAACCAAGGATGGTTGTGTTCAAAGTTCAAAGTGTGAAAGCAGATGGAAGACACGGGTAATATATACGCCGATGTAGAGCGATACCAGAATCTTTCGTTCAGGCAGATAAGCCAGATTATACGACTTCATTATGAGCTAGAACAGGACATGGAGGTACACTAAGTATGTCGTTTGCAGTGCATATGGTGATGGGGAGGTACACAGCAATGGTGACTATTCCTAACACGTTGTAACGAGCAAAATGTATGCAAAAAGACAACTTATTGGAGGGGCTCCCAAATCTTTGGTGATCAACATACAGTAGAATGACTTCGGTTGTGCTTAGGTATCTTGCAGAAAAAAGATATTCTACATTGTAATGTTTATTTATTATTCCTAGTGACACCTTTTTATGTAATTGTTTAGACATTGTCATTAGCTGGGCATCGCATACAAGTTATAAATGTAGACACGCTTCGGCGCACAAACGGAAGCCGCACTGATTGCTCTATATTTCCGTATACAAGAACGTGTAATTTAAACAGGCCCGGAGTGGAAGACGTGATTAGAGGTTTAGCGCAGTGACTAGTTCCTCGTAGTTATACATCAAAATTATTCTAATTTCAAGACGCGCAGCTATGGTGAACGGGGTGCATTTAGGAAACAGAAACCGTACATGTTCTTGACTACTAGTGTTTGAACTGCGCAAAAGTATAGGGCTTCAATAATTTCAGGAAGCTCTTAACCTACTTGTGACTTCTTTCGGTTTAGCCTACATACCAGAGCACGCCGTTGCGGGCGTCGAATTCGTCGAAGCGTATAACGATGTCTGAACGAGGACCGCCAATCTGCATGCCTAATGGTGCTTAGCGAGCATAAATCCCAACTTCTGCACCCGTAGTCCAAACACTAACCAGCACTTTATATTGATCCGCCCATTACCAATTTTCCGTCTATAAGTTGACATGGTTCATGCCTGAACGCCATATCATTAAACGACCATAAATGACAGAAGTGAATGCGTATCATGCATAGAAGACCGTACGACGACTGTCCCAGTATACGTGCATGTATAATCTATGCAAGCAAGATGACCGAATCTCCGACGAAATCGCAAAGTTGAAAAACGTACCGAAGAAAACAAGACCACGTTATAATTCACAGCGTACTTAGTTTTGCTAATAATGTAAAAGTTGACCTAGTTGATTGTTCAAAAGTAAACTGCTTACCATCGAAATATAAATATGCGTAATCAAGAAATAAAACAGACGGAAAGATTTATATATTATATGGCAGCATAGATGCGCTTCTCATTTGTTATAGACTTTAGAATAAAGAAATAGAAGATGTTCATTTATTTATTTACCTGTTCATTTACTCACGCAGCTAATTAGGTATGAACTTCGGTTCGTTTTGCATGAGAATGTACATACAGCGCACGCATGCAAGAAAGCGTGTACATACTTTAATCCTGTCCATATAAGCACTGCGGTAAATGGTTGTTTTCAGAAAGCTCTGGACTCGCATAACCAAGACATCTCGTAGATACAAACGGGAGAAAGCTGCGAGCCAATTTCCCTAGTAAGGACGCTCCAATTTCGGTGTCTTATACGACTTTCGTTTGACGTTAAATAAGATCCTGTACCCACGCACGACAAATGAATGTACGCCTGTATGCGCACAGACGCATCTGAAACAAATAAGTCATTCGCTTCCACTGGGCCAACGTTAACGACGTATACTACACTTGCCTTACGCGATGCCGAACATAGTTGGGCGGGTAATAAACGACTCCCTGTCTACATGGTTTCCTATATACGACATAAGTAAAAGAACTGTGTTCGTCAATAATTAGAAGGGAAGCGAATAACCGGGGAGCTCGTCCTTCTCCGCTCAGGGCAACGGAAACCTAATATGGTGACAGCGCCGGGACTTCCCGACGCTCTTCACGCGAACAGCGATAACCCAGTTAGCTGCCGAAATTATGACGCATACTCATCGTTGCGAGTGCCAACGCAGAGTCACGAAAATAAACAGAAAAATTAAACCGCAGCAGCCTTAGCGCGAGATATAGTGGCGCCGAGCAGCCGAAAGTGAAGGCGCCTCGTCTTTTCTTTTTCGTTTCCACTGATGCAAGGGAGCCTTAATACAGTGATGAGTTTTATACAAAGCGAGCTCATTTTCATACCGCATTGGCACGACAACGAGTAACTCTTCCTATCACTAAATGTTGCCCTCAAATTCGTGTGCGTTACAGCTGGGCGGAAAAGCAAAATGCGCATCAAGTTATTTTTTCAAGGTTTTCTGAATTCAAAACTACCTGCACGTTACAACCTAGTTGGGAGGCGTAAAGTCAGTGCGCTACACTAGTGCAAGTACAAGGTAAGTCATTTCACGTGCTTCAAGAGCAAAGTCTTGCACTGCATGCGACGAGAAAAAAAAGCAAGTCTATTCGCAAGAGAGCGGCTGTGACAGAGCAAATATAATCCCACATATTTCCTTACAATCGTAAAAGCACGATGACTTCTTTAATAAAGCCATTGTTCAAATATAAATACAAAGAAAAAGACGACTTACGGATTGACGCCCCCTACGCTTGGACCAGCTTCCTCGTGCAGCCCTTGTTGCAGGGGTAAACTTTTCACCGTCTCACCCGATTTTCGCTTCGCGCTCTAAGCGGTCGCGTTTGCGTGAGAGGGACGTGACTTACCATTCGAATTTAATTTCGATAAGTTATGACAGGAGAAAGCGTCTTCTTTAATCTAATATGAAGCAGTCTGTCTGCTTCTTCATTTTATTTCCACGTTAGAGCCTACATTCGCACGCAGTAAACAACTCAGGCGCTGAATTTCCCCGCCGTTGGCCATTTTCTGCCAGTGAGCTTTTATTGTGACATCGATTGTATTGACGCTCTCGTTTTTTTTATTTGCCATTGGTGTCGCCATCATGCAATCTCTCTCCCTTCTCTGTATAAATATATATATATATATATATATATATATATATACATATTGGCCCACTTTGAACCGTTCGCTCCGACAGAAGTCAGAACCGATGCCCGTGGTCACGGGATTGGAGCCGTCCTCGCTCAACGCGAGCGGGGATACGACCGAGTCATCGCCTACGCTAGCCACCTTCTCACAGCGGCCGAGCGCAACTATTCAATCACAGAGCATGAATGTCTTGCTCTTGTTTGGACCGTCACGAAGCTCCGCCCATATTTTAAGGCACGAGTTTCTCTGTAATAACGGACCACCATGCGCTATGCTGGCTTTCGCCACTGTAGGATCCTACTGGCCAGCTCGGGCGCTTGTATCTGGGACTGCAAGAGTATACCTACACGGTGACGTACAAGTCCGGACGCCTACATCAGGACGCAGACTGCCTGTCCCGCTATCCGGCTGCTGAGTCGAGCTTTGTGCCTGACACCAACACCGAGCCTTGCGTCTTTTCCCTTTCGCAAATGACATGTATCGGTGACGAGCAGCGCCATGATGCATCCTTGCGTGCTATCATTGAGCGCCTCGAATCACCATCCTTCAATCAGTCCCATCGCTCATTCGTGCTCCACGATGGTGTATTATACCGCCAAAGTTTTGAGCTGGATGGGCCGGTCCTGCTGCTTGTCATTCCGAAACACCTTCGCTCGACATTTCTACATGAACTTCATGACTTTCCGACTGCTGGTCACCTTGTTGTGTCACACACTTACGACCGGATACGCCGACGCTTCTTTTGACCAGGGCTTGCACGCTCAGTCAGAAGATACGTTGCAGCTTGTGAGAAATGTCAGCGCCACAAAACACCCTCGACACTTCCCGCCGGATGCCTTCAACCACTTGACATTCCTTTCTAACCATTCTTCAGCGTTGGCTTGGACCTACTTGGCCCTTTCCCCATGTATTCCTCGGGCAACAAGTGCATAGCCGTGGCCACCGACTACGCCACGCGTTACGCCATCACACGAGCTCTTCCAACAAGCTGCGCCACAGATGTCGCCGACTTCCTCCTCAAGGACGTGATTTTGCAACACGGAGCCCCACGGCAGCTGCTTACAGACCGTGGCAACACCTTTTTGTCGAAGGTGATAGCAGACATCTTGCAGTCCTGTTAAACGAGACACAAGCTGACTACGTCATACCACCCGCTAACCAATGGACTCACGGAGCGTCTAAATCGAATTCTTACAGACATGCTCGCTAACTATGTTTCTACCAACCATATTGACTGACATCTTGCGTTACCGTACGTCACATTTGCCTACAATTCTTCTCGCCATGACACTGCCGCTTACTCCCCATTTTTTCTGTTGTTCGTTCGAGAACCTACATTACCCCTAGATACAGTCATTTCGTCTACAGCAACACCGACCAGTGAATATGCCCTTGACGCTATCACTCGGGCTGCCCACGCACGCAAAATCACCCGCACTCGCTTCCTGGCCTCTCAAGAGAACCAGCGGCGTTTGTACGATCAACGGCACCGCGACGTGCACGTCTTACCCGGTTCATTCGTGCTGCTGTGGTCCCCGAACCGTCAAGTCGGCTTGTCGAAAAAACTTCTTTCCCGCTACACAGGTCCATATCGAGTCCTTCGTGAAATTACTCCTGTGACATACGAAATTGCCCCTGCTGCCCCATCGCCTTCAACTGCCTCACAGAACACTGATATCGTACATGTGGCACGCTTGAAGCCATACCACTTTCCCGCTGATGTTGACATCTAGATGCGCCAAGACGGCGCTTCTGCCGCCGGGGATTATGCTACATGTATGTTGACATTTTGTGGGACGATGCGCGTGTGTGCCTGACGAAGAGGATGAAGGGTGGTATCCGCTCGCACGCTGGTGAACCGGTCATGCCATTACTGCTAGTTTTAAGTACATCTCATCCACAGCTCGTCAATACGGCGTCGCGTCTTATCCGTAACAATATAGTCAAGAAAAATATAACTCTGAAAAATATTTTACGAGGCGCGGAATCAAACGGGAGACTTCTCGCCTCACATCGTGCGCTTTCTTAGCTGCTGACCCCCGTATTCACAAACGCTCCTTGACTCGACTTTCATTCTTCACTTGACAGAGTTGAGCCCTGCGCCGCTGCTCGGCTGAAAATGACGCTACTCAAGAATAGCGGCAAATTATCGCTGATATGCAGTGACTTGCCTTGTCTGAAGATGGCGCTGTCATCGGCTTTCACAAGTGAAGGTGGAGCGTTGAGTGAAGGGGCGTTTTAGTATATGGGGGTTAGTCACGAAAGCGCTAGTCCTCCGACATAGTACATGTGAGCTATATATACACTCTTTACGGATGGCAATATGCTGACATCAGTGGTCAATAGCAGCGTGACGGCACGAAGGACACGCTCAGCAGCCTGCTCGTGTACTTTGCCTTACTTTGCGTGAACTCCCCCATGTGCTTGCGCACGCGCTTGTCTCGCGGTAGCGGAAAATTGTGTCTTGCACTTTCACCGGACCGATTGAATTGTAGGTACAGGGTGCAAGAATGTCACTTCGCTAGCTGCAATCACTCCGCTTGCGAAAAAAGGGTGCTCTTCATGTATGGCTAATCATCGAATGTGAGTCTAGTTGGCGCTCATCCTGTGTACATTTGTGCGTATACGTTTTGTGCGTTCTTTTTCTTTGAGAAGTGTGTTGAATGTGCAGCTGTGAACGTTGTTAGCTCGCGCTCATCGTCTGTGTGCTCTTTTTACAGGTGATTTCTTCTTGAGCACCGCGCTGCACGTTTCGGTCTCGTTGCCATTCTACGCATGACATTCATACGCGTTACTATCGCATTCATCCATCGCTTCACCGTTGTGGTGAAGAGAGTGAGAGAATAAAACATCTATTGGTGAAAAATAATAGCTATAGTTAGTGGTTGGACCTTTTATTCCGGAAGACCATTGGCTCTTGCCGCCATCCAAGCTCGATTGTCCAGGGCTTGCTGCTGCACTGGGTCAGAGCTGGACAAGGTCTCCTCCCACTCGACTAATGTTGGATTATGAATGTCCAATATCCCCTTCAGGCGCGAATTAAATCTGGCAACGTGAAAAAATTTTTTTGTTCATAATTTCAATATTTAAGCCTTTTAAAGTAAGAAACACGAAACAAATGCAAAATATGTTTATTGGTTCAATTTTTGCTCAGCGTCCACATTTGTGGACATTGCGCCTCAAAGCAGTAATATTAGTGAAAGGCGACAAAGAAGAAAACACGCTTTCCATTTAAATTCAAAATATCTTCTTTCAAAGTAATGTTAGGAGAAGTTACCAGAAAAAGTCTATTTAGTGTGAAAGAGGTAGAAGCAGTCAGTCTGCGATGTCAGGTAAAGAAAAATGTCACACTTCCTGCAGTGGACGCGGCTCTTGGATGAGCGTCCCTCCCTCCCGCAGCGTTGTGCGTTGGGTATGTTAATTTGCTGTGGCCAGTGCTGGATGCCGTCATAGCGAAGAGTGCTCACTGGCAGGGGTGACGCATTGGGTGCCTTCTTTTTCATCACCGGGGGGTTCTCACTGCTTGGTCGCCCACGCTTTTTCTGGCGCTTGTTGACGCTCAGCAGGCAACTTGCGACATCTCTTTGAAATGCCATCATATCCATTATGTCTTTTTTTAGCAACCCTTCTGCATTGGCATCTCTGATGTACTCTAGCCAACTGTTACAGAGGGCAAAAGAAGCAAAATGGTATATCACTCTCACAAGCCACTTGCTGGTTCGTGTCCTCATTGCGTACAGAGACATGATGAAGTAGTCTAGTTTGTCCACTCCACCCATGTATTTGTTGTAGTCTAGAATCACCTCAGGACATTCAATGTCGACGTGGGCCTTTGAAGCTTCGCTCCATCTTCTTACCGCGCCAACATTTCCGACTCCTAGGTGAGTAGAGGCCATGTTGACCACGCCATTGTCTTGCCAACGGACAGGAGCAACGTCGCCGTTCATGGAAACCCTTTCATCGTAGCTTCCACGTCCTTCCTTCTTCATTTCTTTGTCGGTTTTCAGAACGCAACTTGCCAAGCGGTTTCCTCTAATTGTGCCATTAGCCAAAATACCGATCTCTTTCAACTCCAGAAGCAGTTTCACTGATGTGAAATAGTTATCCATGTAGCACTTAATGTTCTGCGTCTTCGGGAGGTGTTCAACAAGGCGCATTACGACAGAACCACCAAGTACAAGGTGAGAATGCTCTTTACTCACCCCTGTTCCCTTCCCTTGGTAAAGCTCAAAGTCATGTGCTAGCCCATCAAAGCTGCAGCGCATGAAAACCTTTGCCCCTTCAGGGTTTGGTTTTCTCTTTACAAATTGCTTTGCAGCAATACGCCCCGTAAATGGCACCATCTGCTCATCAATACTATTTTTTTCCAAGGGAACAAGCTGTAAGCATCGGCCTCTCAGAGCTTCTAACAAGGGCCTAACTTTCCAAAACTTGTCGAGGCTGTTTGGGTCCCGTTCTGCATTAGCGTCAGTTATGTGAAGGGCGCCTCTGATTTTGAAGAACCTCTTCACACCCATCACATCCGCTATTGCGGGAATTCTCGTGGCAGCTTGCCAGTACATTCTGACGCGGGGGTACTTCAGAACACCCATTAGCATGAGAATCCCGAAAAACACTTTGATCTCCTCTTTTGTTGTGGCGAACACGGTGCCGTCTCTCTGCAGGACATACCTGTTCGTGAATTCAGCAAAATCTTGCAAAAGGTCATCGGTGAAATACTTGCTGAAATACACCAGAGGCTGCTCAGGCGCTGACGCTGTTTCCGGATTGTACTCACACTCAACATCCCTTGGGGCAAACTCTTTCTTTGTCCACTTTATCTCAAAGTTCTTGGATGCCGCAGGCTCTTTCAAATTTGTGACTGGGGTTTGTGATGTTGAAGGCTGTGCTGAGGAGGACATCGATGCGCTCACCTGGCCATTGGCAGGCTGAAACCAACAGTTAAACATAGAAACGATGTGCCTTTAGATATTTCTTCAAGAAATACTACAGTTTGGCAGTGTAATACCAACTTGCTATGTTCTCTTCATTCTCTTCCTCCTTTTCGTCGTCCGAAAAGTCTCCATCGGAAACATCTCCATTGGCTATTTCTGCTGTTTCATCTTCTGCTGTTTCATCGTCGACTTTTTGTCGTCTCGATGCATGATCTTGAACTCCTGGTGACAAAAATTATTAACGTAAACATCATTTGATGCTGGCGGAAGTGAAACACAGAGAAATAGCAGCCTTTCAACAAAGGAGGCACTGAAGCGCAGCGTCCACGTTCGTGGACGCTAAATTTAGCTTAACCTTTCCGTCATTTCAAATGATTTCCTATTGCCAAAATATTGTTAAAAGGCATGCGGGATATCTTAGTTATTACTGACAAATGTAAAATTTCACGCCAGCTAAAAAAGTACGAAGTAAGCAACAAAAACATCAGAGCCACTTACGCGTCCCGCCATAGAAAGTGGAGGCGTCCATTTTGACTTCTGTTTTTGATGTCATTTTGAACCAGGTGCAATTGATGGCGCCACACGTCCTTGCAGCAAGATGCAGAGGTTGCGGGAGCCTTGTTTGCGCGCGAGATTCAAGGCCTATTTTCGAAACACCTAGGTGTGAACTTGGCGTCCACAAATGTGGACGTTGCGCCTGAAGGGGATATACTGGGATTATCATGGCACTCCCAGACCTTGTGAAATAAAGTGGCCGTCAGGGGACAGAATTTACACTGCGTATTGTACACTGAAGGGTCTATCTTTGACAATACATAGAGATTTGGAAATGCTGCTGATTGTAGTCGTCGCCACGTGACCTGCGTTGTAGGGATAGGGGGTGGGGGGCGGGGTTGATTGCGTCTACTAAGTTTGGTGTGATGCGTTTCAGGATATTAGTATATGAAAGTAGGGGCTGGGGATCGTCCTGGTCAGCAAGAAGTTGCGCTGGGCATGAAACAATGGAGGCCCGGTGTAAGAGATCGCGGGCGGAAGCATGAGCACGTTCATTGCCTCTAGCTCCTGTGTGCCCTGGTACCCATAGCAGTTGTATCCACTTACCATCTTGACGACGGGCCGCAGCCTGTTGCCGAATTTAATATGCTAAGCGGCCGACTTGGCCTCTGGCGAAATTGCAATACACCGTCTGGGAATCCGTGAGGACAAAGGTGGCTTTTGGGTTACGCATGTCTAAGGCTATACCGGCCTCTTCCGTGGATGTGATGTCTACTCCGCTAGCTGAGGTGCAGTCCACGACCTGTTCCCTGTTTACCACGGCTGCCGTGGCACGGTTGTGCCGTGGTGCGGCGGCATCCACAAAGAAGGCGTCTTCACAATCTGAATATTTGTGATACACTTTATCTCTGGTAGCTCGTCTGTTTTTGTGATGAACGGGGTGCATAGTGCGTGGCAAGGGCCAAAGGTGGACTTCCTTTTGCCATTCTTGTGGTAGTGACAGTTCACCAGCGATCTGCATCGGTGGATTTATGCCGAGAGCGTCTAGCGTGGCGCGACCTGTCTTCGTACGTGCGAGCCGAATCACTTGGTTTGTGTGATGAGCTTCGAAGTGCTCTGGCGCTGCATTATATATGCCCATCGCAAGTAATTGGCCGAGCTAGCAGCGATTGATGTCGCCCTTAAGTACGTACAAGAAGGGTTACCAGCATCGAAGGTAGTCATCCTCACCGACTCTCGTGGTGCCCTTAGCAGACTTACCAGCAAGGAGACCGACAGCCAATCTTGAGCAGCATCATGGAATCCATTAACAACATTCTGTCACGTGGGATATGGTTGTGACTGTCCGGGAATTCTATGTACGATGGACAACGCTCGTCTGCTTATACGTCGACACCTCCTAAAGCAGCACCCAGACCAGCGTGTGGTGAATGGATCGTTCCCTTCCCATGTTCGTGGCCGTGGCTTGCCTCGTAGTTCCCGGGCGCTCTTGTACAAACTAAGAGTGGGTTCCGTGCTGGTGCGTGAATGATTGCACCGTCAAGGGGTCTGTGGACAGCGCGTTGTACGCAGCTTGTGGCTCCTGTGAAACACTTGAGCATCCTGTAGTGCACTGTCCCACATTTGCTACGCAGTGGTCTTTGTTGATTAAGGAATACAAATTCCTGGGACTCAAGTACGCGACTCAAGACGACGACCTCTTTCCGAGTGGTAGTGCTTCCTGACGCAACCAGGCCCACCGAGCTCTCCTTGCATTTATGAACCAAACAGACCTGGCCACTCGTTTATAGACGGTCTCTTTTTTTTCTTTTTTTTCTTTTTAAGATATGTTTATTTGTGTGTTTTTACTTATACTCGTCAAAGTCTTCGTCATTTTTTCCCTTTCTCATCTTCTTTCCTCTTTCTCCCCTCTAATCTTTGTTTCCTCAGTTTCTTCCCTCCACCCGAAAGAGTGAGCAGGGGTTGTGCCCCTCAAAGTGGCAGTTGCCAGCTTGCTTTCTCCCTCTTTCCTCTGTGTCCTTGTGTATTTGTGTATGCAAATCAAATAATACTAACAATAATAATTATAAAAATAAATAATAATAATAATAATAACAATAATAATAATAATAATAATAATAATAATAATAATAATAATAATAATAATAATAATAATAATAATAATAATAATAATAATAATAATAATAAGTAATCTGTCGTTCATGAACCATGGGGGTAGATTGAATGCTTTCCGATGTGAAAGTCCTAGTAGACGGTCTAATTTGTTTTGATCTTTTTTTCAGGATATGCAGGTACGGAACGCTGTATGTGAAGCGACTGATCACAAAGGCTTGTACAAGACACATTGTGTGCGCTTCCTTCATGCCTCGGTGTCGAGTGGCATTTCTAGATATCATTCGTGAGATACTTGTGCAGGTTGACGTAACTTTTCGATTGCTACGTTGTTGTTGCCCTGATTATTAATGTGCGCTCCGAGGACACAGATGGTTTTCACTTCCTTGACTGGGAATTGATCAAGTTGGAAGTTCAAAGGAATGCAATTGCCACGTTATTTGAATACCAGCAATTCTGATTTGGTGTGGGAGTGGTGAAGTCCGCATGTTCGACCGATGCGTTCCACAATATCCGCGGCCGGTTGAGGCGCTTCTTCCATCTCTCCCATGCTGACGGTGTTCGTCCAAATGGTAACGTCGTCAGCATATATTGCGTGCTTGATTCCGGGTATATCGCTGAGTGCTTTAGGAAGATCCAGCAATGCGATGTTGAATAATAATGGTGAGATTACGTCCGGTTGCGGTGTTCCGGAGTCTCCCATTGTGACGGGGGCTGAATTAGCGTCGCCTGCTCGTATGGTGAGTTGACGGTTGTGCAGGAAGTTGCGCACGTAATTGTAAGCGCACTGACCGCTTGCTATTTTAGCCAGGTTAGCCAGGATAGCCGAGTGCTGAGCATTATCAAAGGCTTTTTCAAAGTCGATCACCAGAATGGCGTGTTCCTGTTACGTGGGGCGATTGATCATGTCGTGCTTTAAGTAAAATAAAACATCCTGTGCCGATAAATGTGCTCTCAAACCAAACATGGTATATGAGAAAAGATCCTTAGCCTCCATGTATTCAGTGAGCCGAATGTACCGTGCCTTCTCCATTACCATGCCGGCACAGGAGGTTAAGTTAAGGAAATGGGATGAAGGTTGTCTATGTTGATCGTCTCTCCGTGTTTCGGAATAAAGGTAATTTCGGCCGATTTCTATTCCTGGGGAAGTATACCACCGACCCAGTACTTATTAATCAAACCAGTAAATATTGACACGTGCGGTTCTTTTGGTTTACGAAGGAAGACGCTATCACTTTCTGTTAAGCGCAACGCAGGCCGCGTTTATCTTGTATGCCACTTTGGAACGCGTTACGACGCGTGTATAAAAAGCCGGCGCAGTGCGCCACTGGGGGTCTTTTTTTTTTTTCCGTCGGCCGACGACTGTTCACGCCGCTGTTGCTGTGAGTTGTGTTTGGCCCTGTTTTGCTGGGCACAAGTTCGCCCAATAAACAGTTCGCCTGACACCGCCCTGACTCCTGCGTGCTTCCTCTCAAGTGCTGCGTGTATCACAACCTCGTGACAATATATTGAGCAAGTCGTCACTTAAGCTGGTCATCAAAGTAGTAGTAAATTGGTCAGGACCTTGGGCCGTTCCACGACGCATCATGCCAATTGCCTCTCTAATCTCCGACGCCGTGAAATCTCGATCCGTTTCAGGATTTGCGATTCCGCTGTAATCGGGGACGTGGTCAGCACTCATGGAGGTATTGATGTATTTGTCCTATAGATCTCGAAATAGTTGAGCAGTATCTCTCACATTATCATGGATAGCCCACTGAAGGTTTTGATGGGTGGTTCTACAGGACTGTTCTGGGTCTATAAGATGCCGGATTAAGTACCAGGCTGATTTAGTGTGTTGTGTACCCGTGAGTGCGTCACAATTCACGAACCAATGATTTTTTTGCAAGTTTGGTTGCATAATTCTCTGCTTGTGCTGTAACTTCCACGATGAGAAGTTTGAGCTGGCGGTTAATCTACTGGTGCTTCCATCGTCTGCTCAGCTGACGTCTTGCATACCGGAGGTGCAGCAGGTGCTGATCTATTCCTGGTGTTTTCCGGTTGGTTTTGATTTCTCTGGTCATTTCCTTTCTCAGCTGAATAAGTGTTCGTGACTATTAGCCATAGGAATCGGGTGGCTGGTGAAATGGTAAGTTTTCCGTTTTGCGAAAAGCGTGTTATTCTACCAGTTGGACTGATTTATGACGTGCTTTATGACGACCATATGTTATAGTGGTATGGATGAGATAATGATCGCTTCCCAGTTCTTCTTGGGAGTTTAGCCGTTTTGGTTGCGGAGAATTGAGAGCCATCTTAAGGTCTGGGCATGTGTCTCGTGATACCCTATTGCCGATCCATGTGGCATAGTCCTCGTCCGTCAGTGTCGTGAGTTCTTCTATGGTTATTAGGTTGTGTAACTTGCGCCCCTTCGCATCTTCGATGACGTAACCCCAATCCGAATGACTGGCGTTGAAGTCACCCAGCACTAGCAGGGGAGCGCGCACTGCTATGGCTTTCACCTTGCGGGCGATCTCAGCAAACGTATGGTGTCAGTCCGCTAAACGCATTAATCTCTGCCAGGTGACGTCCAATACGATGCGGCAAGCACTGGGTGTTTAAAGACGATAGTCTTTCTTGGGTACCTTCGACGCAAAAACTTTGGTCTGTCTGTCTGCGCGTTCGTCTGTTTGTCCACGATTAAAGGCACTGGGTACTTGAAACGGCCGACCCCGTCAGCAGCGCCCACCAATGTTGCTCAAGGTATAGCATTCATACTTAGGCGATTTTCAAATAATGAGCAATTATTGCACATGTCTGGGGCACCATAACAACACGTATATATTCTGCATGTGCATCTCTTCAAGAAAAGGCATACATAAGTAATTTTAAGGACCATAGCGCTTATCAGGCTGCGCGGACCATGCAACGCTTGCACGAAAAGGTGAGTGTTTCCAACGCCTTGCTAAGACGAGACGGTGGTGGCACCTACCCGACACCTTGCGTTTTACATCTTTTCACCTCTGAGACGGGCGCGCACACCCGTCTCAAAACCATGCGCTTCGTTTTCTAAAAAAACTGCCCAATGCTGCTCGTGCCTCACACGTGACGTGACTTGATGCGCTCGTTCACCTCCGCTGCACGCTCGAGGTACTCTAACACAGCGCCTCCAGAATAATATTCACCAATTTTCTTGCGCAGAACATCAAATAAGTTGTTCACTCTCTCCACACGCAAGACTATCGTCTTTCGACGATATTTGCAGATTAACATGCTCATACGGGGCCAATTTTTTCATTATGGCACATAGCGGTACTTTATGGACCGTTCACAACAAAGCTTCTCGAAAAATTTCAGCAATCACTGCTCGGGTCTGCTGCGCATGTACAGCCAGAAAAATTTGCACTTACAGCATCTCACCGCATACTATTCGCAGAATGTGCGCTAAATTAACGCCGGGTTTACATATCTGCGGCCGCGGCATGTCGGCTGTTTTGTTTCTTTCATAAGTTTAACGCAACTTCCAGCACACTTCTCGCAATGCAATAGGACACAGTGTTTTCAGTTTTTGTAGTCCCCCCCCCTCTCTCTCTCTGCAGTTTTCCTTTCTCCGTGGACAAGATTGCGCTGGCTTTTAGAAAAGCTGCACCTCTGTGGGGCTATGCCGATTCCTGCACGCATCCTGTTGCAGCGCAGGTACATAGCTCTTTACCAACTCTAACCACACAAGCTTTCCGTTCTGCATTGCTCTGCAGGATTCCAAAACTGCCTCGATGCATTCAATGGCATTGGTATAAAAAACTGGGCGAGTTGAATCACGTTTATGGTCAACAGCGCTCACGTCGTGCTGTCTTCCTTTAAATTCATGTCTTTTGGAACAGTTAGCCACAAATTTTACTATAAGCTTCTTTTGAAGAAACCATTCGAATCTTTCGCGTTCCTTATGAGTTGCGCTCCGCCTGTGACACGGACCATTATCTATCCTGCCCAAGAGCATATGAATAAGATGGACAAATATGTGTATAGGGTTCGATACTTTAGCGGAAGTAGTCAAACGACCACTGTATACGACGACGAATTCCGGCAACGTTGATGATGAGTGTACTAGGTATGTGAAGACAGCGTAACGATGAATGTATAGGTAGTAGATGAAGAGGTACCACAGCTGTCGCAAGGTAGGAAGTGGCAGTTTTGGGGCGCACCGAATGCTTATTTCCTTCGAGTTCGGAAAAAAAAGCTGTTCACTGAACTGCAGTGTCAAAGAAATGGGTGGAGAGAAAAGAAGTAGGCAATTCTAGAACCTATTACGCTCCCCGGCTCCATTTAGAAGCACGTGGGACGCAGATGTAGCGGCCTGCAGATGGTGCTTCGAAGTGAAAGCGATACCGCAAGCCTACTTTTGCTGTGTTATCTACATGTGCACTACTTTATGCGTCGCACTTGAGCTTCATTTCCCGAAATCATTTCCTGAAACGGTGATATATGGTACAAGACGAGAAATCTGTAGTCTTTTGTGTATTATTTTCGACAACCTAAAATACTCAGGCCGAACTTTGAGGCCGGAGATATCCGAACATTGAGGCCCACTTTTGCAAAGATTGTGTGCAATACGTATTCTCTTCTTACGCCAATTACTTATCAGCAAGAGATAACACAATCTCTCAACGTGTCACACTTCGGACTTGCTCCTGGGCACGAGGACAGTGAGGTGTCATCAGCCGTCACTAAATGCCTAAAGAATCCCTGTGTCATTTGCGCACTCGCCTAGGAGTACTCGAAGACGAAAGTGATTGTTTTTGTATCTCAGCCAATTGTGCGCCATGGCTCGTGCGCAGAAAACATTAAGCTAAAACTGCCTTCTGAAAACAGCGCGTGCTGGTGATGTACGAAAATAGTGCGAGGGCAAGTAAGAAATCAGCCACACAGTTGCAATAACTTTTCTTACTTTACGCAGTTTGTGTTCTGTGTTCGCATATTTTATTGCTGTTCTGGTAATGCTGTAGCAGTATAATCCTAATTCCTTCATTTTCTTTTCTTTTGTTGCTGAATAACCTGGCGGCTCGATGTTTGCACCAAAGAGGAACAACGAGCACTGAGGCGTTTGCTCTAGTCAGAGGTTGTCAAAGGTCCAGACATTCACCGCAGACTATCCTCGAAGTATGAAAAAAAGTGCGCTATCCCGTAAAACTGCGTTTTGGGGGGTCGAGTATTCGCGGGGAGGACAAGAATAGAAGAGAGAAGGCAGGGAGGTTAAACAGGCACATGCCCGGTTTGCTACCCTACGTTGGGGGAATGAGAAGGGGTATAAAGATGAGAGAGAGAGAGAGAGAGATGAAAGAGAAGAGAAAGTAATTCCTAACAAGTCATTCGTTACAAACGCCAAGGTTTGTTCTCAAAGAAAGCTTTTTTTGTTTGTTTGTTGAACGAAAGTGCACAGCCACACATAGCTAACCACTCTATCAAAGGCATCCACAAGATGAAACTTGAGTGATTCGAATACCCTCCCTACAGCCCAGACCTAACTCCATGGGACTTTCGCTTAATTCGGCAACTCATGCCTTGAGTTGTCGTAGATTTAGATTTAGACGCACAAATGCGATGGGAAAGTGGCTTCACAACCAATCGAAACTTTTTATTATAAAAAAATACGTAAGTCCTTTGATTTTCGGGCCAGGCGCCTTGATAAGGTAGAAGATTACATTGAATAATGATGTGCGTAATCTAACCATAACTTCACGTAAATAAACACTCGTATGAAAAGCGTAGGTAATTTTTTGCTTGCCCTCGTACACAAAGCATCAAAGAAACCCCGAAATCGAATGTGTGCGATGCTAAAAAGCAGCGTCACCCATTATTTCGCTTCTCTGTTAGTTGCCCAGATTAATTTTTTTTCTTGTCACTGTGGCACGTCCATCAAATAAATTTCTGCTAAGGCAACGTACTATGCGATCATTTGCTGTGATACTGTTTGCTCGAACAAGTACCGAGCCAGGTCTACAGTGGCATGACTGCAATCTTTAAGTTGCTGATGATGAACAATCAATGACAAAAGAAATGGTAAATGGCTGCAAAATGGCATAAAATTTCCTACAAACTTGCAATAAATATATAGAGGAATGAAAAATACGGTAATGACAAATAGAAAGAGGATGATAGGGCACAAAACTGCTAATGCTAACCATGTGTGCACAGAAGTATATACCCCGTTTCGCCGCTGTGGTTCAGCACTACCGAAGATACGGGGTGTGAGAAAGCCAGACGCTTGCGCAGCAAAACATAGTCCAGGGTATACTAAGTGTCTTATGGTTGACTAAAATTACCGTTTGTTTCGTGGGTGTTACACACATTGATACGCGATGCATTTATTATTCTCATTTAAATTAATTCTCGCGTTTTTAAATTACTTGCAGCGGTTACGGCTGGTTACTGCTTTTACAAGTCTACATGGCAGCACCCGCTTCGACCCGAACATGCTCTTTGCAACACTGCGCTCACGACAAATAAACGGGAAAATCAGCCATCGATTTATTTCATCTTACTCTGAGAATGAAGCATCAGGTACATTCTGTCGTTATTTACGAGATATGCCACTTGTTTGGCCACACCTGCTAAGCATAACGCCAAGATGCGGTGCTTGGGCTAAGTTGCCAGACCAAGAACGCTTGATCTCCAACGGGCATGCAACCTGGCAGTGTTTCATGAGCGTTGTATTCTGCTTCGGTGGAAACAAAAAAAAAAGAAAAAATCGTTGCAGCGGGGGACGGGAAAGAACACGTCGACGGAGAAGCAGTCTTGTGAGAGTCACGAACAGCGTCAAAGAAACAGAAATTGGCCCCATGTCTGCATGTTACACAGCAAATGTCGTCAAAAGACCATAGTCTTGCGTCTGGAGAGAGTGAAAAAACATTTATTTAATGTTATGCGCAAGAAAATTAGGGAATGGTATTCTGGAGGCACTGTGTCAGAGCGCCTCGAGCGTGCAGCGGAGGCGGACGAGCGCATCGAGTCACGTGACAGCTGAGACATGAGCGCTATCTGGCAGTTATCATGGAAAACTAAGCGCGTTGCGTGCGCGCTCGTCTTGGGGGCGAGAAGGTGTCGAACGCAAGGCGACGGGTAGGTGCCGCCACCGTGTCGTCTTAGCAAAGGATTGGAAACACTTGCCTTTTCGTGCAAGCGTTGCACTTATCAGCGCAGTGTGATAAACGCTATGGTCTTTAGGATTACTTATGTATGCCTTTTCTAGTATGAAGACACACATACAGAATATTGACATGTTCTTATGGAACCTCATATATGCGCAATAAGAGCTTTTTAATTGACAATCGCATAGGTATGAACCCAAGTTCTTGAGCAATATTGGTAAGCGCTGCGGTTGGGGATCCACCGTTTGGGGTATTGTTCGGTGTCGTTTGGGGTACCGTTAAGGACGGACAAACAGACAGACCAAAATTTTTGCGTCGAAGGTCCCCAAAAAAGAGCACCGTCTTTAAAAAATCAGAGCATATCCCCGGAGTGAATGATGATGAGTGGGGTGAAGCGTCGGAGGGTTTTACTTGTAAACCATGAATCGTCCATTCGTTTGTCCATCCGTCCGTCCGTCTGTACGTCTGTCCGTCTGTACGTCTGTCTGTCTGTCCGTCCAACCGTCCGCATGTGCTCAATGAGTCATCGAACTAGGTGGTCACGAACCACGACGAGCTAGAATGGGCAAGCACACGGGTTAACGAGCTTCGCCCCTAGCAGTCACAAAATGAATTTATCCACCGGCATGAGCGTTTAGTGATCTCTAGCACAGCAAAAAAAAAAAAAAAGCCGCTGTTCAGGTTTCTGGTGCAGTTGCTTGTTTCACTGTTTTAAGGTATTTTCAAGTTAATAAACCAGTCATATTCTCTGCAATGAGAGTGTATAGACAATCCCGTGAACAGACACGGTGAAGACGGTGAGCAGACAACATGGCGTGGATGAATACATGGGGAGGAGCTCGTCACTCTTCTTACTG
Source organism: Rhipicephalus microplus (assembly GCF_043290135.1). Lineage (NCBI taxonomy): Eukaryota > Metazoa > Arthropoda > Arachnida > Ixodida > Ixodidae > Rhipicephalus > Rhipicephalus microplus. Next base: position 205,424,936 of record NC_134700.1, read on the forward strand.
GCTTAGGAGCACTGTATAGCATCCACGGTGCTGAAGGGAACTTGTGAAACGAACTATGGTTGACTGTTTATAGTACAGTGCATAAAAACTTGCACAATTTCTTATGATGCTTGGCAGCTATAGCACCATTTGTACGTGGATTCACCTGTGTGACGCCAAGTGGTACCTTTCCAATCTGCATATGAGCGCCAAACGCCCTGATTCGCTATGGTGGTAGCTGAAATTGTTAAAATACACAAAGCCACAACGTATGCTGAATACCGTGCAAAGATGGGATCAGCAAGACTAGAACACTGGTACTTAATATGTACTCATTCAAAGCGTGTTCCCTTGAGCAGTGAAAAGCGAAGGTTAGCATTCCGTGGTAATAGGATAACTGGCACCACGTTGTATGAGGCTACCACAACAGCTGTTCAGAAACGCGAGAAGCAGGGTTCATAGCTCGATAAGGCATAGAGTTTCATAAATATACACTGGAAGGAACTCTGACGCTAGTGTTCCGCACGGCGCTTCAGCGAGCAGGGGAATGATGGGTAGTACGCGGATTTGTTTAATCTTCGTACTTCTGGCTCTGTGTGTGTTCGTGTGGCTTGGAACTGTTTTTTCACGAAACAAACGTCAGCAAATGTTCAGTGGTATAGCTGCGCCTTGTTCTTTTAGGCTCACTATTACGAATCGGGTCACGAAGTTCAAAAGGGTTCGTTCTTTCCTTCAAAAAAAAAAAAACCGGAACAGAGCAATAAACGAAGCCACAAGTGCGATTCACCACCCGCAAGTAGTACGCAGAGTAAGCAAATGCATGTACTCCCCATCATTCCCAAGGTCGTTGAACAATCGCAGCACCAGAGTCCCCTCAAGTATTTTTTGTTTTTGTTTTTTTGAAACTCTACGCGATAAGGCATTCTGCATCCCACTGCACCGAAAGCTGAAACTCCCAGGTCCTCACTGTAGTGATAGTTAGGGTCGTGACATGGCTTTCGAGATTGTCGCAGCCAAAGCGCGCCAGCAGTGCTTGAAAGAGAAACAAGAGCCTCATTCATTGTTCGGGCCACTAAAGAAAAAAAAACATCGTTTTTTTTTCGTTTTGCTCCTTTGTTTCAGCCTGGAGACGGCTCTAACGCACGTCCGGCTGGAATACGCAACCAGTTTCACGGACCTCGCTTCTATCCACCTGCCAGTCGAACACTGCTGGGAGGTTTTTTTTTCGCACTCATAGAACGTTCGTGGTGCCACTTCCCATAACGAAAACAACTCGCGGGAAAGAAGAAAGTTAAAAGTGGGAGGAAAGAGTCGAAACTGCTCGCGTGAGTATAATGAGGAAGCTGCGAAAAAATACAAGTGTTTGAACGCGACAACTTCTAAGCTCAGTCGGAAAAGCAAAGATGTTTTGCCACGTTCACTTGCATGCAGCTCTTCCGGCAGCAATTTCTTTATTTCTTTCACATTTGCATTTCACAGCTTTTCCCTGCGCCCTTGCGCTTGCTTTTTTTTTTACAAAAAAAAAAAGGGGTGCAAGAACGGGTTTTGCGAAAAGGCGGGTTGATGTTGTGCTCGTAGCTTTAACTCTAGCACTTCCGGTATTTGACCTTCCTTAATTTTATACTTTCGTTCTTTCAAAATCATTTTGCTCTCCCACTTAAAGCGGCGTGTCTGTCAAAAAGGCTCTGAAAAAAAAAACGGAAGTCAGGGACGTACAGTTGATGAAAGTGATTTGAATTTCCTGACGTGAAAAAAAAAACGAAAAGACAGCGAAAATGCACCGCTTCCAACGGACCGAGCTGCTCTGTCAAATATCCGGAGTTCCCACTTCGCCTGAATTGAATGGAGTGGCGACACCATTCGGCGTCATTCCTGGATGTTGTCACCCGCTCCTTGGCTTCTCTTCTTACTTCCTGGCAACTTCACTCATGCTTTTCTTGATTTGATGAGTTTTTTTGCCAAACTTCAAAGCAAGGGAAACAAAAGAGAAAGCATAATGAAAATACACGCGTTCCTTGAGGTATAGGACATGATTTTGGAGCTACCTCGGAAGAGAACGATATGCATGGTTGCCCTGTATATAACATGTATCCGCAAAGAATATTGCTTCCGGAAAACTCCTATATTACCACAGCTTCTTATCACCTTTCATACGCACCATGATGCAAGGAAATCAAAGAACATCCACGTGCCAGGGTTGCCGCTAATACTAACCCTATATTCCGCCAATAGTACTACATTTAGGCTAAACCAGCACTTTTGGAAACGTGCGGCAAGATGTATCTTCCCATAGACAACGTGATCGAGTTTCACAGAATCAGCAATGACCAGTATTGCAGGCTGCCAGTACAATCTATTATCCAATCCAATATCGATTACATGCTGTAAGCTGATCACAAAACACGAACTTTCACACTGCATTACAAATCTCTAGCTTCATTCAGTACTTACTACACGTCACGTATTGTTAGATTGAAAGAGTTCAGCATTGACTAAACAAGAGTGAATCCAGGCTGAATTGTTAATGGGAGACCATCCGTAATGCACAGTGCTACGTATAGGCTGCCCGCTTCACTTCTGGAGCGTGTTCATCAATATCGTTCCTGTCAGCTGCAAGAAAAATTATATCGTCTTTACTTCCGCTTCTCGGCTCACACCAGAACCATAGTTACGGACATTCATCTTCGTTTCACGAAACAATGATGCGAGCTTGCATATGATTCTCGCCGTGCGTTGTGTCAGGTTTCTCAAGTTTTCTGCGCGTAACTTGGTGAGCAATCTCTCGCACGCAACCTCGCATGACGAAGAGCGATAGGGACGTCACCGATTTTCATCGTGAACTTTTGGATAAACTATGACGCCAGCCTGACCCCGTGCAATGCTGCACACCGGTAATTACGTCTAATAAGACGCTCATCCGTTTCGACATGCGCTAATTTTCTATCCTTCTACGCACCACAATTTCGCGACGCGTGGTAATTACCGAAGCATCACCTCAAAACACGCGGTCACGTGCTATTAATAACAATGTCCGGGGCTTCAGGTACACAAAAAAGCATATCATTACGAGGCACACTTGTTGGAGGCCTCCTTCTGTATTGTCTACCATCTGGTGTTCTTCAGCGTGCATTGGAATCGCACAGTACACGGAAGGCAGCGACGGTCACACTTCACCTCCATCGAAATACGATCACTGTCGCTGCAGATACCAAACCCACGACGTTCAAGCAAGCAGCCAAGTACCCTAAGCCGTCTACCATCACGGCGGATATAGTTCGAAGCCAACAAGTACAGAACAGAGCTTCCTGCTGCAGAAGGCTCTTTGCTTGGTGACGTTTCGGAGGATGAGACAACACAGTGTCGGCACTTCAATACCTGTGCCGGAGTGCCACACGTATACGCAGTAGCGTTAGCACGAGGTACACTTAATGCGCATTCAAGGAAACACAATACAATGCAGGTCCGTCTACTGAGTGTCATGTGACCGAGCACCGACCACGTTATTCGTTCCGTGTGGCGCGGAGTGTAGTCTATAGCTTCGAATATGGACATGAAAAGTGTATCAATCAGGAAAATCTTATTCCCAAATTAAAAAAAAAGCAAGCGTGTTTGACGCAGAATCATTTTGCTGCAAATTTATTGGTCTGGATACTGAAAAATACGATATAAAATCACACCACTGCCATCTTTCATTTCTATACTTGTGCATCGATAGCACTGATAGCATTGAATTCTTGTGAAGCTAGTTTACCCATTGTCAACAGGTCCCTGTGACCGCTTGTATGACTCATGTGTTGCTGCAAGTGCGCGCGTGTCCGCCTTGGGGGTACAAAGGTTACCTAGGCTACTGGGCTGCGTGCGAGCTGGTAGGTCGCGGATGCAATCCCGGCTGGTATGGTCGCATTCCGATGAGTGTGAAATGTGTGCTGTGTATGTGAGTGTAGGTTAAAGAACACCAGATGATCGAAGTTTCATGAGCCCTGCAACTACAGTATTCCTCAAAATCATATCGTGCTTTTGATAAGTACAACCCTACACGTGATTATCATCGGCGAGCGTACCATTCTATGTATCTCTCCACCTCTTTGCCCCTTTATTTGTTTCCTCGGGGCTGAATATTTTCACTAAGGTGTCATGCCACTGTGAGCTAGTGAATGGTACTAGGTGTACAAGATGAAGTATCTCGGGCATAAGAACGCTTTTTTGAAATCGTATCGTTCTCTCTAGATTCGGCTTTCTCAGTTCAATTGCCCGACGTTACCCCTATTTACCAAGCTCAGCTACTGGCAATAGTCCTAGCATTGCGTAAAGTTCCCCAAGATCTATCAGCGGTGATTGTTCTAACAGACTGTCTCTCGGTCTGCACTGCCTTAAGCTCACAGATTTTTGCGTACCTTAGAAACTTTCTACTCGCTCATTCCTAGACATGTGCGACTCGTTAGACTAGTTTGGGTGTCAGGCCACAGAGGTTTAGCTCTCAATGAGCATGCAGATGCACTAGCTGTATCTTCCCTTGATGGTCCTGTTTTACCTATTTTGCCTACTTCAGAATATATCACAGCAGCTCGGTTTGAAAAACGCACAACGGCCAATAACTTCAAAAAATCTTCTTTGTTTTTATCAGACTATCCACAGCTAAAGTTCCCTTGGAAGAACAAGTGGTGTTCATCAAGAAAGGAGAAATAGTAATTACGATGCTGCGTTGTCGAGTCCCTTCATTGAAATTTTACCTTCACGGGTCGAGTCTGGCACAGTCGCCTTTGTGCCTTCAGTGTATTGAGAGTGAATCTTTGGAGCCGTTCTTTTTGTTATGCCGAAAATTCAAAAGTCAAAAATAAAAAAACTACTAAAAGAACCCCTATGAAAGTTGAACTCAACTTGACAGTTCCCGTTATTTTTTTTTTTTTTGCATTTGGCGCAATCGCAATTGGTTTCAGCCACAGGAGCGTTTTTACCGCTGTTACAAATTTCTTACGAGAATCTAAAACAATGGAATGCTAAACATAGATGAACGCAGTTGTGTTATATGTAATTTTTTTTCTTTTTGTGTGTGTTTATTATGTTATCCCTTTCAAGGTTTGTTTGGTTTGTTTGGAAATCTAACACTTTTAAAATATTACCTATATTACCTAATGAATTCAACCCTTCCTTTCATGAAGTGAATTGATGTAAAAAGCAAGGCACTATCCCATTCATGGTCTATCCCCCTAGGTGTGCTGCACCAAGTTGTTGAGAAACCACCCAACCAACCAACCCCACAGTGGGTATGAGCCGCATTTACAAGAAAACAAACAAACAAAAATACAAATAGGTGAACAAAAACTAGAACCAATCATGCCGCGCTTGCCTTAAGGCGTCAACGCTGCCCCTCTCGCATGTCGTAAATATACTGTGAGTGCTGCAACTCTACGCGTATCAATTTCTAACCAGACTTCCATCTTCATGAATATCTTTGTTTTTGCTTTTTTCTCTTTCGTAAATTCGGATCGGTGAATTCTTTACGTGAGCGCTTAGTCCAAGGAGATTCTTAAACCCTCGTTGGCTTATACATAAACTGATCATTGTGCGTATCATCGCGCAGTATTGTTTATTGGATATTTCATGCCTTACGGTGTAGCCACGACAGTGCTCTATTAGTCAGTGCAAAACATTTTTCTGAGAAGCAGTGCTCAACGTGGTGTAGTAAGGTTTTTTTTTTTTGCGACTTAGACTTTAACGCGCTCCTAATTTTGCACAGTTCCCGGCTTATTAGTGATCTCGGTCTCTCTGCCTTTGTCTTTACAATCATTTTTGTTCCTATTTTCGTGCAAGGTAACAAGAAAGGCGACAATGTGGTTGGCTGCTCTGCCTTCCTCTTTATTGATCTCTCCCATGTGAACGATACGCACAATTAACATACAGGAAAATGAAGGTAGTAGAACGATCATGTCGATACCCAGAAATAATGAAGAGAAAAATAGAAAAAAAAACAAGGAAAAAAGAAATATGCAACCAGAATTTACATATTTTTTATTTGGCCTATACCAGAAACTATCCATCTAAATTTGTCGTGTTTCGAAAAAAAAAAGAAAAGTAAAGGAGACAAAAAATAAGACACCAGTTCATAGCACACGCCTTTTCAAGAAAACTCCCAACCCTTTTATAGTCAGGCACTGGCGCTTGTCACATTATGGCAGAAACGTTCCCATTTTATTTAGGGCCCATCTGAGCTATGGAGCTACGCTTCCAGAACCTTGCTTCGGTCTGGTCGACTCAAGGCTCGAGTGTCACGCTTGATAGGTCACCGAAGCGGTCACAGCAACTCTTTCCATCGCCAAGAGCGCGTGCGCGTGAGTCAGCACTTTCAATAAGATAGCTGTGCGATATGGACATTGTTAGTGCCAATTCCAACCCCCAGTACACAAAACAGCGAGGTCATATTTGCGTCTTCAACCCCATGGCGTGCCTCGGGGGGCAGTTCACTTGTAGCACCGGCAGCCGCAGGCACATGGTGCCGTGTCCCACGTAAATGTCAAGGTCAATGTTGACGCTTTGGCGTGTGCAGTAAAGAAAGCAACCCTGAACGGCTGTGAAGACTCGCGATTAGGCACGCTTATGAGCTGAGGGCTGAGAAAAGCTCGGCTAAGACTCCCACCAGTGCCAACACCGCGGCCTCTCGTGATCTCTGCGGCGTGCCCAATTAGTTGAAGGAGCGAGCTCATCTGGGAAAGCAGGGAGCGGAGCGTTCTTCTGCTCAGGCACAACTGCACTGTGCGGGCTTCTCCGCCGAAAGGGTCGACGAGGCAACGCTCGAGTGCCACCACCAGATATGAAAAACTGGCGCGTGTGCCGTACGTGACTCATCTGTGCGATCCCCACCAAGTGTCTGTTGTGCCCACTTCCCCAGACGCTGACGAGGAAGCACCACGTAGAACGTGCACATGGGCACGTATTGCCTCCCCCTCTCTCTCTTGCCCCGTTTCTTATTACACTCTTCGCGCCTAATGCCGCTCTGCTTTAGCGATTACACCTCCTCACGTCTATTGGTGCAGTAAAAGCGCATATTATTTATGATGTTATATAGCGGGCAAGTTGAGAATCAAAAGAAAACCTAGCAGGCTGGGAAGTAACGAACCAGTAACCAACCGCACGAAAAAGGGAAAGATTTGTATGCTTTTCGAATGCGTAAGTTCCTTAAAGGGCCACTCGCCACTCTGCGCTTAGAGATGAGGGATGATTTTCTCTTTTTCTTTATGCACATGATGACCTGCTCGCCCCTTAGTTCATGAATATACGTGAACAATGTCAACACTAAGCGCTAGAGCCTATCAGTATTTCACGCTTCTCGGCTTCACGCTGTTATCGCCGCTTGCGCAGTTTTAAACACAAAAAAATGAAGTTTGATCGGTTGATTGTGCACGACAGTGATACGAGACAAAAATGAGCGGATAGGCGGCTGCTTGGCAAAGCAGTGCGGAAGACAATCACATGTTATATTTGGCGTATATCAGTGAATCGAGAGCATGTACATTGTAGACGTCACGAGAACTACTGTCTACGTCACCGCAGTGCGCCAAGAAGGACGAGAAATATCAAGAAGGAATATTGCGCTTTTTTTGTATTTTGGTAGCCTAGTGGTGAGCAGTCACCATTTCTTAAGAAGTGGTGAACATGGTTTCTAAGTGACTTGAGTAAAATTAAAATAGAAAGGCAAGAAGATCTATGCAACCTTCATGCAAGGGATAACTAAAGCAACGTTTATAACAGAAAGATGGAGAAGGTGACTTCAGTGAAATTCTTCTGGCCTGCAGCTGCATGCTACGGGAACGTATTTCGAGAAATCACAAACCAATATAAGAAGTTGAAGGTGGCTTGAAAATTAAGGTAACCGCTGTAATGTCTTACAGCTGCCCAGAGTGAGAGGGCGACGAAGAGCAGGGAGGCTAACAAGACCCTATCTTTCTATCTTTTTGTGAAGCTCGAAGTTGCATATATCGTTAACTGTACTTATATTGAGGGTGCTGTAGCATAAAGCGAGGATTGTCTTGAGAGCATGCATGATTTGCAGCGGCATTTTTAGGTAGAAAGCAGCTGCCACGGGCCGCAATTTCGGTGTTTTCTCTGTGTTTTTAAGATGTGCACGTTTACATTCGCTCTTTGCAATTATTAGTTAATGGATCGTCAACTATCGCTTAGCAATCCTTCTTTTCAAGTTATTTACTTAACGCAGCATTGCGACTTTTTTTTTAGTAGCCGTGATATTACTTATCTTGATCGCTGACTCCAATGAGAACGTCTCGTAGCGCTGTCTCATTTTCGAATCTCCAGGCCCAGAGTGGTAAACACAGAATGAATGAACACAGTTTGTCTCATCAGTATCACGGTGTGGATAAGCTCGTCAGAGACAGCAAACAGTTAGACCACCTATAAGTCTACACTTCTCGGGTACCCCTTCTTTATCGTTGTCTAGCCATCTGAAAAGAGTGCTCGTTATGAAAGCAAACATGATAATGATGTATTCTTTGGCGAATGTTTACGCAAACTATAAATTCTGTTCTGCCTTGCCGTTGTTCTTCCTAATGAAGACTCAGACTGTCAATATGGCGTACCCCAAAGGCTACACATGGTGGAGGTATTCTGCACAGACACGACCCAAGTGCCCTAAAAAATACAACAATAGATGAGGTCCATAGGGTCGTACTTTGAACGATAGGGTCCGCCTACAAACCGCTCATCAAACGTCGTTCAGAAACATTCTGTGATCAACAAAAAACGGAGATAGACATAATTAGCCCACGAGTGGGTGAATGTGGTTTTCCAGTGAAACAATGATGAGTAAATGGAACAAAAGTATTACAGCTCCTTTGTACAGGGGCACACGCGCATGATCAAGGGGAAGGGAGTGGGTTTATTAAAAGCGGTGAGTGCATTATTAAAGCGAACCGTTCATATGTGTTGGCATGAGTTTCTGCAAACTTTCGTCACAAATAGAAGGCAAGAATGAGACGTTTGTGTAAAACTAAAAGCTTGTGTCGTGAAATTTTATAACTTCACAAACGTCAAACGCGCAAGAATTTTTTCTGCTTCAATTGTTTTCATAAAAAATTGCTTCTGCAGAGTATTGACCACTCTGCAATGAGTCCTGTCAGTGCAACGATAATTAGGCTGCGAATTTTCATCGAGCACTGTTTGGCCACGTTGTGAATTACTACAAAAGCAATAGACAGAAAGCTGGACCTACGCACATCAAGTGCAGAAGGCTGGAGGGCAATAGATAAAAATAACCGTGTCATATTTCTACAAATCGTGCGGGAAAATCTATTCTTTAAGTAAGTCTTCGAGCCAAAAGTGCGCCGATGTGACTCGAACTCAGGACCATGGATATACAAGTAAATAGATCACTTAGCTCTAAATTCCCACGTTCTGATTCGAAAACACTGCATGATACAACAATTGATAATTCTTGCTCATGCAACAGTCGTACTCTTGCATGGTGAGACTGATATTTATTTTTTAAAAAAACGCTAGAGGTGGCAATTATATTGGCATCTCTTTGAATTCTGTTCACCATTTTTTGGCCTAATTATTTTCATCATAGACTGTTGACAATAATCTTACTAATCTAATAATAAAGCTCTACCCAGGCACTCTGCACAAATGGTTAAGTGGCGAAGCTGAACCTTGCAGCGCAGGTGGTTTCAGGCGTCGCAGCCAAAGCCAAAGTGCCATTCAAGAAACTCCCGCCGAAAGTGGGTGTAGGCGCCGGCGAATGCGTGTCCGCCATTGACACGTTGACGCAAATCTGCGTGCAACACCGCTTTCTCGGCTCACCGTTGTCGCTCGCATTCGTCTTGGAAAGCTGCCGGACCTTCGGTGCACAGTTTCTGCGGGCGATTCGCCGTCAGGACCTGTTTTGTGTACGGACTGCTGCATCGGCCTCGAAAACCTGAATTATCTCACGGGTCAGTTCTCGGCGCCGTTCTTGGAAAGTTGTCTGCTGTTCAGACGTTTATATGGTCCGTACCCTCCCCATGTTGAAGTTGTAAGCTGGGCCTTCCAGCGACGCCAAAGTTTTTAATGTGCCCGCGATCCCATCACGTGATATTTGTCTACATCCCTCTTTTGCCTGTCGACCGGCTTGATGGCTTTACTTGGCTTAGAAGCGACGCGAGCGGCACGTGTGGACAGGATGGAGTCAAACTAAGTCTTTTTCCATCCTTTCTCATTCCCGTCTCTCCTACATTATTTTCTCTCCTACTCCCAATCATGGTACTGCACTGTTGTGATGCCTTCCACTGAAAGAGGCAGTTACGGTGCTACACTTTTTTATGTATTTTTTCTCTCTTTCAAGGCCCCTCCATTGAAATTGCCGCGTGAATGTGTCCAAGTTCTACGGCCATCACAAAGCTCCGGATAAGACCACGGCCTGTGATGTTCCGTCAGGCATGAAAAAGACTTTGATCCATCCGACTCAGATGATGACTACCAGCCCGGTAAGTACTAATATTTCCCTTACGAGTGACTCACACAGTGCCGCTTTGCAATCGGGGTTCGGAACCGAAACTTTGCGTGGTAATGGCAGTCTGTAACAAGCAGCCTGTTTACATCTGCAAAACCACTGCTCATCCTAATTTTAGAGGTGTCTTTAGACACTAACGATTGGGCTCTAGCGTGTGTAGACAAGTGGAGTGCAATGCTCATGGCACGCTCAGGGCAGTTTCGCTAGCTTCACACACACCAAATTTCGTATTGCGTGACGTGACTGCATGACGAACATAAGTGACAGCTAGTAACATGAAAATAATAAAATTCATATCATGTAGCCATTTACATTCCACGCTCATAGTGCGCTTGCGTACAGTTGATTAGCTTGATATACATCAAAATTTGTAACGCGTGACTTGGCTGTATGGCGCAAATAACTAATAGGTGGCAGCATGAAAATTATGACATGTATGTCATGTACAACATTATTTACAAGCCACGCTCATGGTTCGCTGCTGGCCGTACACAAAATTAAGTATTGCGTGGCGTAACTGTATGACAAATATAAATGACAAGTCGTAACATGTAGATCATGTCGTGCATAATATGCGCAGAACCAATTACTCCTGGCCCCCTCCATGTTGGTCTAGTGGCTAAGGTACTCGGCTGCTGACCCGCAGTTCGCGGTATTCGATCCCGCCGCAGCCGGTATTCGATCACGCGAACTGCGGGTCGGCAGCCGCTGCATTTCCGATGGAGGCGGAAATGTTGTAGGCCCGTGTGCTCAGATTTGGGTGCACGTTAAAGAACCCCAGGTGGTCAAAATTTCCGGAGCCCTCCACTACGGCGTCTCTCATAATCATATGGTGGTTTTGGGACGCTAAACCCCACATATCAATCAAATTACTCCTTGCTGGCTTCTTCGCATTACAGTAATTACCACAATGCGTGCAATGGGCTGGTTTTCATTTGACTTGCTATCGTTGCGGTATTTATTGTTCCTTAAAGGCATACAAAGCACGAATATTGCTCCATGTGTGGAAGACCGTTCTTATTCAAAGGGGAAAGACAGCAATTCTGACTCGGTTGCGGTCCCTAACGTGGCGACTAAGCGAAATGAAAGCAAATTTTGAACACTAATTCGGAAGAATAAGGGCCTACGCATCATCATAAAGACCTACTCTTTCATCATTGAATGATGTTAAAGTCCTTATCGCGACGACTAAGTGAAATCAAATCAAAGTTTGTAGACCTATTCGAAAGCGTAAGACGATGACATGTAGTGATGTGGCATCGCAATTGGGACAGAACAGCTATGTCCCTGGTGATGGAAACGCCGTATGACGTTTTTTTGCCATGTGTTCCCACCAGACTTGATTTCTACCACGACGGAACAGACCCGCCTGAATTCCACGCAGTCACGCCCGCATAACAACTGTTTCATTTCATTCCACGCATCATGCTAAAAAGGCCACCGTCCACGTTTTTCGCCAATGGCAGCAAGACCACTCGGCCATCTTTATGGTGTGCCATATTTGACACAAAGCTATATATTTATTGGCACAGCCGCTAAGCTCTGAAACGTTTTTGTACACGTCCAAGTTCCTTCTATCAGTAGTAAAAGCTTAAATTGACTTTTTTCACAATTCATTCAATGCAAGGCTAAATACCTTTATCTTTCTCCAAGACTTAGGTCCACGCTAAAAAACAAAACCTCAGGTGGTCAAAACTGATACGCTGTGCCCAACTATGGCGTGCATCATTACTTTATCGTGCATTTGGGACGCAAATTCTCGCGAATTATTTCCTCCAAGAATGAGGATCCCAGAGAAGCAACGTACAGATGTCTGTCTTCCTTCTGAGATTTCAGCATGGGTAGGGACTATATCTGAACAGCAGTGCTTCAAGTACGCTTAAACTCGAGAGCCAGAGAGTCGTGCCATATCTCAAAGCATTGCATCATAGATTTTAAGAGTACATTTTAATTCCGGAAACACTCCCGCAAGTGCGGTTTCAGTTTAACACGCTTTGTCTCGAGGTAACCATCGAGTAAGCCTCTTTTATTATGAGTCTGCTTTTTTATGGCCAAACACCTGAAATTCGGGTCATAGCTCTGGTGCAGGTGTGATGGAAGGCAGCAGGGTTACTTTTGTGTCTTGTCGCAATGTCTGTATTAGCGTGCATCTGAAATACAGCAAAGAAGCATCTCTCTCTCTCTCTCTCTCTATCTATCTATCTATCTCTCTCTCTCTCTTTCTTTCTTTTCTTCTTTTATTCTGCTTTCTTTCTTTTTCTTTCTTACTTTTTTGTATTTCTGAAACCTAATCAGAAGCCTTACCATCACAAACCTCGAACAAAAATAACAGAGTGAACTGCCGGAATGCGGATGTCATCATTCATTTGGTGTGTCAGGATGCAATTTATAAAGTGAAAGAAGAAAACCATACTTGAGCGGAAGCTCTCGTGGAGTGAATGCCGGGGGGAGTGGCGCGTTCATGTAAAAACGGTCCTATCCTCCTCCTTGCTATTTCAAGAGCCACGCGCGTTAACTTAAGTAAGCGGGACTAAGTATGAAACTCGCGTTTAATATTTAGTCACGCGCGTTTTTTACGCTTGTTCCAGCTTCTGAAAGCTCTCGCCTACAGCGCAACTGTCAGAGAGACTGCTTACACGAGGAAACAAAAAAGTGAAAAATACATATCGCCAACTCCTACGATATGCTTATGCAGAGTACAAACAACTTCGTTAATTGAGTCATCATTCTAAAAAAATAATTATGAAAAAAAGCTGCAGGAGGCATGCAGCCAGCCAAACCACGAGTTTTCAGGCTGTTCACGCTGCACAACGATTCAATTAAATTTTTTAAGCTCCGTTCATGCTTTCAAGCATTGAACATAACGGTGCTGGTGCAGACATTTCTCGAAGTTCGCTCTTAATATAGTGCGGTTTGCTTTTTGAGATAGTTGAACGCGTTATGCGATGAAGACCTCTCGCCTTAATTCTTCAGGCCTTTCATTATACGCCCAGCATGTTGGCTATGCTTCAATTTCTAATTTCAACACACCCCGGTCGGGCGTTATTTTCTTCTTGCGTTCTCAATTTCTCTCGTTGCATTTTGGTTCAAACACTGTTTCCTTCTTTCCTGCTTACTATTTCGTTTTATGAGTCGGAAAATTCATTCACGAATAGATCTTGCAGCTTTAGGGCCGTCTTGCTTGTTTGTAGAATCTAAGCTACACAATGTTCATTCTGTTTGCGAGGCTTGCCAAACGTTTCTCGTGTCGAAATGATGCCCACTGTCTAAAATGTTGTTGATAATTTTCTTGTGTGACTAAGACTTTCGTTGAGTCTTAGTGGATAATGTATCCAGCTCCTGTGTTGTGAAACTGTGCACGTAGAAAAAGATTCAACCTATTTTGTTGAAATACCCAAACTATGTTCATGAGACAATTTTTTTTATTGTTGTTGTTTTGTCTATAATGAGATTAGATTCCCGAAGATACTCGTCTTCGAAAAAGTACTAACTCTTTTTCTTTTACTTGAAAGCAGCGTAGACTTATCAAACATCATTGTGTGCTTTTAGAAAGACATTAGCTTGACTGATAAGCTTTAACCTGTTGACATCGCAACCACCACAATACACTTAAACGACGATACATTTTCTTGCTTTTTTTTTCCTTCCACGCTCTTTTGCTTCTAAAACCTTTACACTGCTGATCTCCTCCACAATAAACCGCAGCACAAGTGACACAGTCTTGGGCAGACAAGAAGGCTACATAATAAGAAAGTTTTTCTTTTTTTTTATTGTCACATGAACCTCCCACGGACAAAGAACAGCCACTGCAGACTGCAAAGTGGTGAGTATTTTTTTTTTCGGAAAGATTGATGGTGCATTATTTTCATTAAATTTTCGACATTTACGTCATTCTACAATGGTGACAGTGAAATTGATGAAATGTTTAAAATTTTTAAAAACGGAAAACTACTTGCTCAGCTCCTGAGGTAAGGTGCATCGGCCAGTAATCGACCGTTCAGGGCAATTTCCTGTGGTGCTTAAAATTAGTCAGATAAGAACCGAAAATACTTAGGTGTGTATTAGGAAAAGCAATGTGAGTAATTCGAGGGCAGAGTGCCGCCAAGAAACGGTAAAGAAGCTGGTTCAGGGTGCCGGGTCCTCTGTTTTTCTCACCCAAATTAAACGACGAACAAAGCACGTGCTGTAACTCTGCTTTTGTTCACCGTCAAGCGTCGTTTCTCGAGACTGCTTGTGTTTCATAGAAAAAACAAAACAAAACAGTAGAAACTGAGTTTAGAGAACTGCTCTTGTGGTGACCAGGAAATTAAAAAGAAAACACGGCAACTAAAGAACCGGGAAAGTCTGTTTACACAAATACCCGTAACACGAGACGCACGAGAGTAGACGAAAAGTCGTCTCTGAAAGAAAAGCATTTAAAAAAGCAATTAGATATATAGATTAAAATTGAGCAAACCGCACACATTACTTGAGGTCAAAAGCAATGCTGCGGAAGGGCAGTGGTAGCGTGGCGCAGCCATGGAGAGGTAGCCTTTGTGAAATGTGAACTTGGTATACTTAGGGGGACGACTTTGTAAAGGGAGCCATCGTTCATTGATAGAGCCTGAACAGTAGCCGGCGGAAAAAAAATATTAATGAGCCCTACTCAACAGTCTTCGTGGTGCGGGTAAGCATACAGTTTCAAACGCTGTGCGCTTTCAAAGCAGTGCGAAAGAAACAAGTGGTGTCAGTAAAATGACTGTGTCACCTTTTCTTTTCCTGCTTGATACAGTGGTAGTCGAGAGTCTCATAACTAATTGCTGTTTTTTCACTGAGAGTGAGTGTGCCGAGATCGCTGCCAGTTTCTTGCGGGTTGCTACATTATTTCGAGGCGCAACGGGCTCCTATGCCCACTTGTTCTTCCTTCCTTTCTTTCTCTCTTTCTTTCTTTCTTTCTTTCTTTCATCCTTTCTGTCTTTCCTTCTTTCTTCTTTTCTTTCTTTGTTTCTTTCTTTCTTTATTTCTTTATTTCTTTCTCTCTTTCTTTCTTTTTTTCTTTCTTTGATCGAAGAGCCCGCAAGCGCTATAAGTTCCCTATGTCGTGTGGTGGGAATCACAACGTGTGTGTGAAACATTTGCTGATTATTTGAATTGACAAGTATAATGTTACGCGTGCACAGGAACGCCTCAACACATTTCGCCGAAGACCGCGTGCAGTCTACGCCACAACGTTTGAATCACGATGATCCTATGAAAAATTTGGCCCTTCGATCTCGGCCAGTGTCCTAATACCCTTTCTTCCGACAATTGGCGATTGTCTATTCTATCTAAAGCTTTTGACAGTTCTTTTCTTGGCACGCTGAAGCGGGGACACTCGCAGAGAAGATGGGAGAAAGTCTCTGCGCAGCCACAGTTGTCACATGTCGGGCTTCTGGCCATTCCGATTCGAAACGAATAAGCATTCGTAAAGGCCACCCCAATCCACAGACGGCACAAAAGTGTCTCCTCTGCTCTGGTTATTCCTGATGGATGACGGAGCTGTAGGTGTGGGTCCAAATTATGAAGGCGGACGTTGGTGAATACCGGTGAATTCCACTGAGCGAGTGTCAGTTCTCGTGCAAGTGATCGAAGCCTTGCAGCGGCGTCCGTTCTTGATAATGGTATAGCTACACAAGGGGCATCATCATGAGCAGTTCGGGCTGCTTCATCTGCACGGTCGTTTCCATCAATGCTGCAGTGGCCTGGTATCCATTGATACGCTATGTCATGTTGTTTCTCTATAGCCCGGTGATGAAGCAGTCGTATTTCAGCAATTAGCTGTTCGTTTGGTCCATGACGATATGGCGAGGCAATTCCCTGGAGAGCTGCTTTGGAGTCGGAGAATATTGACCATGTCTGTTGCGGTTCTTCAACTAGGAACTCCAGAGTGGCATTCTAAAACGGGCTCTCGCTGATCCAGCCCCGAAACGCATCGTATGGGCTCCTGGCCATCAGGGCCTACGAGGTAATAAGGCCGCTGACGCGGCCGCCCGAGCGCTTACCCACCGGGCTCCTCACCTTGGCTCTTATGACTCGGAGGCCAATACACCGCTGCTGCGGTTCAAAGAAATTCTCACCTATTATCGTGACACTCACCGCCTTTACCCGGCTCCTGCAAAGGGGCTGAGTAAGGCGGAAGAGCGAACTCTAAGGCGCCTGCAGACAGGTACTCTACTCTGTCCTGCAATCCTAAAGCATTTCGATGCGAACACAGATGGGCGGTGCCCACACTGTGGGGAGACGTGTGATATCTTCCACATGGTATGGGCATGTCCTAAAAATCCCCACCTACCCCCTTCCCCTACCCCTTCCCGAGAGGCATGGGAGACTGCCCTCCTCGACAGCTCATCACTAGAGTCTCAACGGGCTCTGGTGAGACGGGCGCGAGTAGGAGCCTCGTCATGCGGTGTCCCGGACTAAGGACGCCGACCATGTAGCAGGGTCATGCTTTGGCCCCGTACCTCTCTCTTTTACAATAAATGTTTTTCATCATCATCCAGAGTGGCACGAATGGCGGCGAGTTCTGCCGCCGTGGATGATGTCAGATGCGAGGTCCTGAACTTTATCGTGATGGATTTCTCCGGAATTACCACTGCGCCTGTTGAACTTGTTGAAGTGACCGACCCATCCGTGTAAATGTGAATGCGTCCACTGTGTTTCTCATGCAGAAACAGTAATGTTGTTTGTTTTAGGGCCAAATTTGACAATTTTTTCTTCTTTTGCATTCTTTTGCAGTCCTCTGCACGCAAGGCATTGAGAGCGTTGTTGCGCTTTCTGCGGGCAAGTGGTCTTAGAGACAGACTGTAAACAGCGTCGTGGATCGTCTGATGGCCTTCTCTCCCTTTTTTTACAACGTCTCTTTTCTCTCATCCTTTATCTCCCTTACCCCCTTCCCCAGTACAGGGTAGCCAGCCGGTCTGAGAACTCCCTGTCTTTCCTCATTTATTCCTCCTCCTCCTCCTCCTCCTCCTCCTTGGCCCTTCGAAGATCACCTCCGAAAAGGGGCGTGTCACTCACGTATGTTTTCAGCTGCGTAGAGAAACCATTCATACAGGTGCAGGCGCGTCGTTACCTGACACTCTACTCATTTTCTATCGCCCTTGCTACGGCGCCGATATTACTCACGATCACATACCCACACAGACAGCAGCACTCCAGTATCATCAACTTCAAAGCAGCCATCGAAAATCTACCCCTTTAATCCATTGTTATAGCCCACCCCCTCATGTGAAACCACTTTAATTGAGGCCTTTGAGGTATTGTAAATAAAAAAATAAATAATAAATAAAATAAAAATAAAATAGAAGCATACAAGCGCGAAGAACGGCCAAGTTGTACATAAAATTTGAGGAAAGGCGGCAATTACATGAAAGCTCGCTTTTTGTGAGACTTGCATTAGTCAGCTATTTCTTGCATCGAATCATCGTCAACACCATATAGTTTCCTGGACTATACGTGGAGCTGTGGCACTGCAATCATTCAACAACTATGAGAATGACGGGCTGTCACTAACGAAAGCAGACGGCGGCCACTGTGAGCCTCGCGCCGTTGCCAAAAAAAAAAAAAACAGCATTGAGCTCGTGTGAGGCCCGTTTACTTTGATATATGTGCACGTTAAAGATTTGGTATATGTGCACGTTAAAGAATCCCCGGTGTTCAAAATATTCGCAGCTCTCAACCATGACATCACTCACAGCCATACCTTGGTTTTGGAACGTTAAATTCGCGACAATTATTTTCGTTTTATGAGGCCCATCGTGGTCTATTCTTTTTCATGGTACGCAAAAGCGCTCGCTTTAGCTTCCAGTAAACAAGCTACTTTTGCTGTACTTGGGCGTCATCAAGCCATGTTAGTGACACACCGTTAACCTGCCTGGTTACCATTGCATGTATATATTGATTCATTCCCTCTCCCACATACACTTTTAAAAAAGCGGTGCTGTTATGGAAGTCATCGCGGTAGACTGTTTTTAATGCATCCACGTTTAGGTGCTGCTGTACCCTAAAGTACCAAACGTACCAACGTACCAAGAAAAAGAAATATCCACCTCACTCTTTCATCATCAGTCAACCTAGGACGCACTATAGCAAAGCCACGTACTTCCTAAAAACCCTTCAAGGGAATCGGGTTTGCCTGCGCGCGGTGAAGTCACACGCTTACTGGTCGAGTGGGTATCACGTAAACGTGAAGCGGGACGAGCGTGCGTGTCCTGCCACCATATACACCAGCGGTTGAAGCGTGTAGCTCGAACACTCTACCACCACACCCGTCCCCACCCGCAAACCAGCACTCAGTGTTTTCGCGTGCAGCCACGATTCTATGTTCAATCAAAAGGGGTCGTAATTAACGACCACTGGTTGACGTGCGCTTTTAATGCATAAATCATGTCGGCTTAGTCTGAGTGGTGAACAAGCCAATCCGTTTGCTCGATGCGTTCAGCAATTTTTTTTATGTTTGGTGTACGCATGGCTAGCCACGTGAAGGAATAGCCACACCTTTATTCGTAGGGGCCTCTTCTTTTTGGCTTGTCCGACGCCCTCCGGGAACGTTTGAGGTAGCTCTCTGGCTGTGTGCTGCGTGCCCGTCGGGCATGGCTGGCTTCGCGGTTGCTCCAGCACTCGGGCCAGATGACAGCAGCTTTGTTTTCTTTAAACGTGAGGAAAAAACTCACGAGATGTTTTCCCAGGTGCATGACTGACTATAACTGCATGAAATCAGAAGCGAGAAAGCAAAGGTAAAAAAAAAATGGCAGCATATCCACGGAGTGAATGATGGAGAGTGCGGCGAAGCATTCGTCCGTCCATTCGTTCTTGCTTCCGTCCGTCCATCCGTCCGTCTGTGTGACCATCCATGCGTCCATCCGCCCGTCCGTGCGTGCGTCTGATCGTGCGTCCGTCCCTGCGTTCGTCCATGCATCCGCCCCTGCGTCCGTTCATGCGTCCATCCATGCATCTTTCTGTGTGCCCGTTCGTCCATCTATACAACACTCCAAGTACCACCGTCTCGCATTTTTTCAACATATATTCCCCATATAGAAGCACCGCCATCAAGCGGACATTCCAAGGACTAAACGAAAGGTAGCACACGCATTCTTTCTTACGGCTTGCGCTTCGGGTCTACTTCCCACCTTTAACCACCTCGAGTTCATGGTATATACTAATTCACTGTATTCATGGCATTGCGGCCCAACGCTCGCTAGACCTTTCTAAAACCAAGGAGGTTACGGCAAGCCAGTGTAACGTAGCAACCTTTTCCTGTCAGATAGTGCTCAATCTACGTGCCAATGGCTGCTAATGGGAAATGAGAGACAGGAGAATTCGGCTTTTACTTTCTTACCGCTTGCGCTTCGTATCTACTTCCCACCTTTAACCACCTCGAGTTCATGGTATATACTAGTTCATTGTATTCATGGCACTGCGGCTCAACGCTCGCTAAACCTTTCTAAAACTACGGAGGTTACACCCAGCGAGTATAACGTAGCTACCCTTTCTTGTCAGATAGTGCTCAATGTACATGCCAATGGCTGCTAATGAGGAATGAGAGACAGGAGCATTCGGCTTTTAGTTAACGCGCACTCCGCGATTTTCTTATTGTTAAACAAAGCAGGGGAGAAATCTCCCACCAGCGCCACCTTGCAGGTCAAAATATAACACTGGTTACACACTACGACTACGACTACGACAACGAGGGACAAACGGGTGCCGCTTTAAGGGGCTTCGCCCCTAAAATATTCTGGGAGCCCTTGCCTAACTAGGAAAATGGAGACAAGGAAAGATTCACGTCTGCGTGCCTGACCTACTAATTTTTTTTATCCTTTCAGGATCAAAGTTTTTTGCAAAATAGATGCCGAAATGTGCAATTTTTTATTTCTGAAATAAGTTAAGCGTATATTCTATTTAAATTATTCTCGAATTTTTTATCACTGTGACGTGCCAAAAATTACTTTGTGTTGTTCCATACACATATTTTTTTCACGGTTGCATCAAGCGAAATCATATACAAAAGCACTTCTACGATTTTTATAAAAAATAATAATTCATTAAAATAAATGTAGCCCCCGGACAAGCAAATGTAAGCGCTCCAAAGTACATATCCGGTAAAAAAAACGTTTTTGTTCTAACACAGCACACTAAGGAATTGTCAACTTCGATCCGATCCTAACCATCTCACCACACCCACTTTCAAGATGTCACTCCTTCATCATTATTCGAGTCAGAACTCGTAAGTAAATCCTGGTATGATGACCTGAAATTCAATGAAACAGATTCGCCACTCAGAAATATCGGCATAATCGCTGCTCGACTCACTAGCAGCAGAGCAATCTGCATGCGCTGCCATGGCGTAAGCGAACTGCGCAAGTGAGCGCGCGGAAAAACGCTCTATGGTTGTGCGCCCAATCGGGCAGCAAAACGAGGCGAAAAGCTATAATGCTCCTTATTGCTAACGAGATGCAGTTTATCGAGTTTCCAAAACTCAAGAAACGCAACCGCGGTGGCGTCACTTGTGTAATTTAGCACCGCACGGAAACATGTAATTGCTCCTACTAAAGCTTCTACACCTACTCCTACCTCGGGAACCAATAAATCAGGGAGGCACGAGTGGTCACACTATTTGAGGAATTATAAACAAGGCAGCAATCAGCATTGAGGATGCGAACCCGAAAGCAGCCACACCGCGCGCGCGCTTTCGAATGTGAAAGTGAGAGCCATCACGCTGTTTTTGAAAGCAAAGAAAAGGAAAGATATTGGCTTCTGAAAAAGACTACGCGCCTTGCCGAAGCGTGGCAGCACATTCCAGGCAAGAGAAATGATCGATCCAGAGTGTACCGCGGGCGCGGTCGAACGTGTGAGCGTAAAGCCACGCGAACGACTTCCAACGCTCTACTTTGAGAAGCATAAAAAAGGAAACAGCGGAGAAACATGGGCGCATGAAATAAAAAAGATCACATTGTCCCGAAGCATGACAGCACATGCTGAGAAAAAAAATTGGCCCGAATATACCTGTTACACTGTAAATGTCGGATAGTCTTGCGTCTGGAGAGAGTGAACAAAACGTTTATTTGATGTTCTGCGCAAGAAAATCGGTGAACGGTATTCTGAAGGCACTGCGTTAGAGTGCCTCGAGCGTGTAGCGGAGGCTAACAAGCCCATCTTGGCACGTTAGACCCCAGCGCCATCTGGCAGTTATCTTCGAAAACGAAGGGGTGCGTGACCACGGAGAAAAATGTGCCCCAGTCTCGGAGGTGATATGGTGTAGAATGCAAAGCGATGGGCAGGTGCCACCGCCGTTTCGTCGTAGCAAAGCGTTGCAAACACCTTCTTGAGCATCGCGTTGCACTGTCAGCGCAGCGCGATAAACGATACAGTCCTTAGAGTTGCTTGTGGGTGCCTGTTCTCGTATAAAGGCACACACACAAAACATATAGACGTGTTCTTATGGCACATCAAATATGCGAACTATTTGCTTTTTTAATTGACAATCGAACAACTATGAACGCTAAACCTTGAGCAATATAGGTGGGCGCTGCGGATGGGGTGCGCCGTTTAATGCCGTTTGAGGTATCGTTAGGGTGGACAAACAGACGAATGTACAGACAGACAGACAGACCAAAATTTTTTCGTCAAAAATCCCCAAGAAAGACTGTCGTTTTTAAAAAAATATCGACAATGGCGCGTGTTTTAAACCAGCCGAATCCCGAACGCTATCGGGTGCCCAAGCGGTTGCCGTATAACTGCTTTGTGAAGCAAGAGAAACAACAACAAAAAAAATGGGAAACATCAGTGCATGAAAGAAATTTCACGTATTCCCATAGTATAGCAGCACAAGCTTAAAAGGCATGCTAGCAAAGCCATAACATAGGCTCGCACAGTGTGGCAAGCGGATGTTGAAGAGACGTCAGCATGATTTGACGGTGTCATGGTAAGGTTGAAGGAAAAGAGGAGGGTGAAAAGTAAAGCATATAATAGAGAAAAAAAAAGAGAGGTAGAAAAGGAGATCAGGGAAAGAGAAAAAAAGATTTGAAAGAAGGAGAGAAAAACTACATCTATATAGAGAGAGAAAGAGACAAAAAGAAAAAAGCGGAAAGAGCAATAAAGAGAGTGAAATAGGAAGATACAGAAAGATTCATAGAAATAAGCACTGACAGAAAAGTGACACGAGAAAAATAAAACAAGAAGAAACGAAAGCGAGAAAGAAAGAAGAAGAGGAAGGAAAGGAAAAAAAAACTGAAAAACTTGGCAAAACAGCAAAAGGCAGGACTAAATAGGCGCCTATCAGTGCCGCTGTCTCTTGAATATATGGTGCTTCAGTGCTAGTTACACTCTATTCTTCTTTTTCCTTCCTTTCACCTTTATTTGCTTCTTTCTTTCTTCCTCACCGCTTTACGCTCTATCCTAACTTTATCTTTTATCCATGTCGAGAGTTGGCACTTCAGCAGCGCGCTTCGCAGTAGAACCATTTTTGCTATACAGGCAACAGTGATGGTCGCGGGTTTATACCCTGGTAACAATGAAATGTGGTCATGTGGAATGACAAGTAACCTCTGCAAGCGATCAGATTGCCGTATCAGAAAAAGATGATGAACGACAAGCCCACGATCGAAAGTTGATTGATTTGTGGGGTTTAACGTCCCAAAACCACCATATGATTATGAGAGACGCCGTAGTGGAGGTCTCCGGAAATTTTGACGACCTGGGGTTCTTTAACGTGCGCCCAAATCTGAGCACACGGGCCTACAACATTTCCGCCTCCATCGGAAATGCAGCCGCCGCAGCCGGGAACACGATCGAAAGTCACACAGTTGTTAGAAAACTGTGCATGCAAATATACGCCCGTAACCGATGCATTTTCGAGGGCCGCAGTTCTTGCTTTCGCGGGCACCGGGGTTTTAGCCTATGATGCCGACGTATGAGTGTAATAAAACTTTCGCTTAAAGAGGTGTGAAAAAGTGCCTGATTTAGAACAAAAGCATCATCTGACATAAATCTTTGTAATATTTCTCATCATTATATTCTGTAAAAAAAAGGGGAGACCTTTAGCACTGGTCGCTGAAACAAGTGAGAGTATCTGGGCATATACAATAGTGCTACATTTATACGGTGGCAAACAGAGCGCACATCAGTTTGATTCCCCTGTTTTTTCTCTTCTTTCCTCTTGCCAGTATCTGCGCATTACAGCCGTTGTCAACACAGCATGCCCGACAGCCGCCATTCCACCAGATGGGACTGGGTTTAACGTCCCAAAACCACCATATGATTATGATAGACGCCATAGTAGAGGGCTTCAAAAATTTCGACTATCTGAGACTATAGAAAAAAAATTGCCCGCAGCTTCCCTCGGGGGAACACTGAGGAGGATGCGGAGCATATAATTGGTTAACGGGGTGTTAAAGTGCGACTTACTTGGGTCGATGGCTAAATTGGTTAACGTGGTTGTGAAATGGGGTGTTAAATTGCGACTTACTTGGGTCGATGGCTAAATTGGTTAACGTGGTTGTAGGAGGGGGTGTTAAATGAGTGAACACGTACACACGTATGCGAAAGGGCGGCGCTGGTCGAAGGGACGTCGATCATTGTGTTTGTGGATTCCTTGGAATTCATTTCACCGCGACCTTGGACGTCGACGCGCCGTACAAACCAACCGACGAGCGGCAACTGAGCCAGCGAGCGCCGACCTTGAGTATATATACAGCGCGACGGCGCATGCACTGTCAGCTGTCGAATGTTCGAGAAGGGGGAGAAGCGCAACGGCGCATGCGCGCGCGTCAGCTGCCGATGTTCTCGAAGCGCGACGGCGCATGCGCGCGCGTCAGCTGCCGATGTTCTCGAAGCGTGACGGCGCATGCGCGCTACATTATACAGCTAGCGAATGTTCGTGAAGAGGAGAAGCGCACGCGGTGTGTAGAGGAGGAAGGGTGCACAGATGGTGGAGGAGTGAAGCGCGCGCGGTGTGTAGAGGAGGAAGGGATGCACAGATGGTGGAAGAAGGAGGAGGAAGCTTGCGGACGGCGCCGCACTACAAGCCTCGAGTATTAGATGCTCCGCATCTAAAAGGGTAATTTATGAATAAGAAAAAATTAATAGCAAAAGTACGGAACAAGGTGACTTCAAAAAGAGAAAAATAATAAAGCAACTACAACTGCTAAGAAAGTATCAAATTTCTCCATTTTGCGGCAACTCTATACATAATCTTATTATCCATTATATCATCATTCACAAATGGTGTTTTTTTTTCTTTCTTCTTCATTATATTTAGTTGCTTTAAAAAGAAGACTACGTACTTTTTAAAAATAGTGTGACTTAGGAGGTGTAAGAGCAGTTTGATATATCCTGAATTCAAAGAGCCACATGCGAGTTTTGAAAAAAGTTAACGCAAGTGGAATTTTTGGCAAAAAAAAACGGGGCTGTGTTGATTGGGCTTCTTAAGACGCTTGGGCAACGGCAGTGACGTCATCCTCACTGTGTTGTGTTATCTGCAACAGCAGCACTGCTGAAGCGTGCTTGCTCGATTAGCTTCAGCAACGCAACGTCAAGAGTTAGTCATGGAGCCCATGGTTGAAGATACGAGAGACGCTTCCTTATGTAACACTCGGCTCTTTGTCGTTATCCCAGATATCGTAATCCAGCTGCAATGTCAACTGGCTATAGCCTCCCTGTCCTTCCTCCTTCAATCCTCCATCAGCTTCACTGCCCCGCCACGGTGGTCTAGTGGCTAAGGTACTCGGCTGCTGACCCGCAGGTCGCGGGATCAAATCCCGGCTGTGGCGGCTGCATTTCCGATGGAGACGGAAATGTTGTAGGCCCGTGTACTCAGATTTGGGTGCACGTTAAAGAACCCCAGGTGGTCGAAATTTCCGGAGCCCTCCACTACGGCGTCTCTCATAATCATATTGTGGTTTTGGGACGTTAAACCCCACAAATCAATCAATCAATCAATCAATTCATCAGCTTCACTATACTTACTTGAGAATTCGCCACATAAACAGTGCTCTCGTCCCGATCGCTGAGCAGCGGAAACCTTCAGCGCGTCTCCGCCAAAGAAAACGAAGACGATGTAGGTCGCCCAGACCACACTTTCAGCGTGCTCGTGTGAGCGGAGGAAGACGAATGTCTTTCTTTTTTTTTTTCGCGTATTCTAAAGCTTTCATTGCAGCCGCTGCAGAAAAATAATATGACATCGTCGACAATAACGTCGGTCCTTGCTAACTACGCAGTTTTATCGAATTCTAAAACCTTTTCAGCTTCCTTATAATAAGAACGCCTCATGCAATAATGCGTGCTTGTTATTTTTATTGGTGTACTCGTTTAATGTTCACTTAAACGTGTCTCTACAACTTGTGCGACATCAGTTTTTTTAGTGTGTTCTTTAATATTGCTATCATGTCCAACATACTGAAAAGAGGGACATGTGTCAAACAACCAAAATGCACTAATTAGGTTCAGAGAGTTATTGCGCTAACGCATTTTGCTTTTTGTCTCGGCGCGGTGTTTCTTCACTGACACAGATCGCGCAACCTTTCGAAAAAGTGGGAAACAGACCCTGCCGGCTTTTCTTATCCTCATTTTTTTCGTTGCCGCAAATGTACAGGTAAACGAACGCCGCTTAAAAGCACACGCCTTCACCTCGTATTACTTCTTAAATATGTAGTCCGGCTCAAGAGCATTGCATCCAGTTACCCCCTTCATCGCTTTCTCAAAATTAGGACGTGATTAGGGGAGTAAATATTCGAAGTGGAAATGAAGTGATAATGTTGTGGAAGTGTGTACGTGGTTGTGTGTGGGGGAGGGGGGCAGCTTTTATATATTATATTAGAAGAACCCAATGTCAATGAATCGAAAAAACAAACAAAACGAAGTTCAAATCCTTGTAGAAGGAAATCACCGGATACCATGAAGTGGTGTATGAAACGTCAAGTTCCCCATCGTCAAGTTCACGTTGACAGCACTGCTTCGGTGCAGAGGGTAAAAGAACAAACATCGCAAAAGTCAAGCAATATTGTCCGGTGCTGGTAGCGCTTGTCGGGCGATGTGTGTGTTCTTCAATGCCCCATGCCAAATTCTCGCTGTACTTTTATTTACGTTTAGGAACCTACTAGCCCAGCAGAAAAATTCTCTTCTGGTTCATGTATGTTTGCTCTCAAGAAGAACGGCTATTTGGGCTAGTTGGTTAAATTCTATGGTAGTAACGGTTGCAGTGCAAGCACGAAGGTACTAGATGAAACGTAAAACGAAAGGCGAGGCGAGGAAAGCGCTCGTGCTGTCCTCTTTGCTTTCCTTGCCTCGCCTTTCGTTTCACGTTTCTTCTAGCACCTTCGTGCTTGCGCTGCAACCCTTACTACTATGTTTGTTCTCATTCTTTGCACCATTCATTCAGGATGATTATCCTAACTTTGTTTATTTTATTCTAATTTGTTTTGTTTTGTTTGTTTTTTTGTAACTCACAGCTACCAGCAATAAAGGAGGAGAGTATCATATGCCGCCCTAAAAGAGACCGCAAGTGTTCTTTTTAAGAAGACTTTGGTTTTAAAAAAACATATTTCCATCACGGAAGTTGCTAACAAGATTCTTTTTCATGGAAGCTTCCGCGCGAAACGTGATAGCATCCGGAGAAATATATCCGTCAGCATCAGCGACTCTAAAGGGAAAAATGGAAGGCCTTCATCGCCTTCATCGATACTGGCGACAACAAAATTGGTGCGCAAGCAGACAGTTATTTTTTTTTCCTTTTACTTTCCTTCTTATTACATCGAAAGAACATGGTGTTTCAAAAGGATCGACACAACTGGGTCATCGATTACCTCGTGCTTTTCCTATAGCCCGGCCTTATCGGGTGTGCACACGCAGAGATTTCCCCCAAACCCGCATTATGTGCGTCCAACCTATTTTGGGGAAGTGCCATCCTCCCCGCTTTGCCGTATACTTCAGACAGTCCCACCAAGAAATGCGCGGTTGCTGCGAGTATGTTCTTTATTTGTTTTGCATTTGTTTATTTACTTATATAATTAAAGTCTATTTATTTATTACGACACGCAGAGCGTCTTTAGATATTACATCGGGGGGATGAGGAAAAGGCAGGTAATTGAACAACTGCACAGCGGCAAGTTGTGTAATTCACAAAAAAAAAGCAAAACTGCTCCGGCTTGCTGGTGTAAGCATATGAGGGGAACCAACCTGAATTTTCTCTTTTACCTTCAATTTTACGGCGACAAAAATGAAAACAAAATAACACATAAAACTTCTCAACCACGATGGTGTCGTCAGTTGCTTGCTTCGTCTAGCTTTAAAAATAGGCTCTTTTTTTCTCTGATATTGAGAATGTCTACCTTCTGGCGGCCCGTCTTTTTTAGCTTTTTTTTTAATTTTGAACGTTGATAACTCAGTGATAGATTTAGCGCATTATAGACTACTTCAGGACTGAGCAGATAAAAGAAGTTCTATAGTACACATCATTGATTTTTGTAGATTGTTGTATACCGGCGGCGTTAATGGTGCCGCATCTTTTGTTCGGTGCTAAGTGATATGGTGCATTACGGCGCCAAATTGTAGTTATCGCTTTTTTTATAAAGCATCTTTATCGCAGAATTCTAAACACCTTGAAAGGTATCAATGTGATTCTGGCGTAGGCCTTTTTCCTACGCACACAATTTTACCACACTTCCCTATGGCTAATGCATCAAGGCCTCAGCAGAATGCGCCCCTCGTTAAAATGCTTTCTTTTTTTTCTGGGCGAAATTTACGAGTAGTGAGTAAAAAGCAGCAACAAATGGTTGAAAAAAAAGAGAAATGTCAATAAATCCTTCCAATAAAATTTACTCTCGTCTATTCTTTTCCTTCTCACTTCTCCCTTGCTTAGATTTGTGATTTGATTCGAAACCTCTCAGCAAATAGGTATATTTTGCGCTATGCCACCCCCTGGAAACACGTTAGTTCCCGGTTATATTTTCAAAGCAGCGTAAACAACGGCTCTCTATGTAAGCTTTTTTTTTGTTGTTCTTTAGAAAAACTTGGCTTACCATGTGCCTTTATGCTGTACAGTCGTAATTACGACAATTACATCTGTCACGAATCTTCCTCAATGTTGAAGACTTTCCGCAAAAATGGTCATTTCTCGAATTCCAGTTTGCAAACGGTGGATCGTGACATGCATGTAACATAAAAAATAGAAGAAGTGGAAGGTCATCACTCAGTACTTCCTCGACATATGTAGAGTCAACAGCAACTGCTTCAAGGCAACATTCAGCCGACCCGTAGTGTCCTATGCACTGCTGCAAAAGTGATCGAGCCTAACCTTAAGGCGAGAGTACTTGAGTAGACTTGTCAAACAGCAATAAATAGGCCCTATTTTTTACTATATCAGCGTGCCAATCGTTGCACCAATTTTTAACCGCTGTCTTAGACAGAATATCAGATAAAATTGATGTTTTAACAATAATATAGCAGCACTGCAGTGTGTCAGCAGTGTTCTGTAAACTGACGTGTCAATATTTTCTATTTTGGTCGAAAAAAAATTAATTCGCAGCGTCTGGCCGCGTAAATTGCTGGCCTCAAGTTATAAAAGTTAAAAGTAAAAAAAGCCATGAAACCAGCAAAAGCCCTGTAATTTATATGAGTTAATTAACTATATATGAAGGCGAAATGGGGGGGGGGGGAGGAATGAAAGAAAGAATGCCTGTTGGATCCACACACGCACGTCGTGTTTTCTTTTCGTTTCCTATTTATTGCTCACTCTGTTGCGATTGGATTGACTTTAATTACCTTTAATCTGGGGGCACTGAGCCTAATTAGATTTCAGCACCACCGGCAAAAAAGTGCAACTTCGCTTTCACTTCGCTTCGGGATTCTCTTTGATCCTCGTTCGCTTCCGTTCTGCCGTCTGGCTTCCCACGGATTCTCGAGGGACGCGAATAGGGTGTGTGAGTTGGTTGAGAAGAAGGATAGAGAAAAAGCAACTGACGAGAAACCCGCTGCATGAAAAAAAAAACGAGAAATAAGGTTGTGTGAGTGAAACTGCCAGCGAGCGCACATTTCACATCGGGGAACCCGAAGAAGTAGACCGCTGAATCGAGCGTCATTTAAGTGTGTCGAATGCTTTTCTGCATAGCTTTCACGCATGTCTTTCGATTTAGCGTCTCTGAATTTTTCTTCTTTTTTTATTCGAAGCATAAGCAAAGCGTGCACTTTATACTCGGTAGTGCGATGGTTCACGTAATTGTGTCGAACCGAAAGAGAGAGAGAGATGGAGGGAGATGGATAATGAAGAAATTCACAAGAAGATTGGAAAACGGTTGAAGAAAACTAAGCAACTAGGCAAAAATAAAAGGGGTTAAGGAAAATAGATTTCTTCTTGCGTATCTTATATATGAGGTTCACGCCTGTTTCAAGTCTATTTCAAATCGAATGCTTACTACGTTCTCAATGGAAAGTAAATAAGGCAAGGTGTCCAAGTTTCGGAGATATCAGAATAAATCACAGATTGTATGTATGGTCTATCACGAAGCCCGTGTTTGCGTTGCCAGGAGCCCTGCGGCACAGCTAAGGCTCAGTGGGTGGCTGTTGAGAGTCGACCGTATTTAGCTTCGACCCTAATCCTTCTTAGCGCACGCCCACAACATAGCAAAGAAAGAATGCCGCCATTGTAAACAGCGATTTCACATTAGAGGGTTCTCCGTGTCAGCAATCACTGCCATAGGAATCGTTAGCAAAGATCGGGGATCTACGAGGCAAAAGAAACGTCTTTGGAATTAACGCATCATCGAGCGTTAAAACGAGACTCGTTTATAAAAACAGGGATCATTACGCCCACAAGTTGAACACCTCGCACGCTGAACTTTGATTGCTTACCAACGCAGTAACAATAGTCTTACAGGCTGATCCAAGTATAAGAAAACAAGAAAGAAAATAAAGCTAATCGCTGCAAGTGCATCGAGAAAGAGAATTAAAAAGAAAGAGAAAGTTATATAAAATATCATGGCTGACCCTGTGTCATAAACATCGGTTTATATAACACGAAAAGGAAACGTGTCTTCGCAGAGGTTGTTGAGCGTTCATGGTGCACTGTCTCGCCAGAAGGGCAAAGGAGTGGATGCCGTAGCGAAAAATGTCACACTACGAATGAGAAGAAGCTCTAAACTTGAAGCTCACTCCTCAAGCAGAAGGGCCAGCCAAAAAGAACATACACGAACGAGGGGGAAGCAACATTTTCACAGCTCGACACATCAAGGGGGATGCTACAACACCAAGAAGGGCGCAGGAAACAAACGCACAAGTTCATACAGGGTGAGAGCAATCTGACAATAACAATTTCTCGGTGTAACGCCCCGAAACCACGACGTGATTGTTGTGATGGATTTTATTACTCCTAAAAGACACTTTTATTACTCCCGATGGCCTGCACGAGCTTACGGTTTTTTTTTTCTCTAATGAAATAGAAAATAAACGAAGGAGTTTTTGTCGCCGTTACTTGGCGACGGCTACCCCTTTCCACTTAATTGGTACAAACCTTTTAATCATCACCAGCAACTTTTAAAAGCTTGACAGATACAGATCTCTTAGTGATTAAATGGCAATCTTGTTTTGTATACTTTGACGGCGTGTTGATCTATTCAGACACGTTTGAACAACCTGTACAGCGTCTGCAGGCAGTTGCTACAGCTGGGCTTTCTCTGAAACCCGAGAAGTGTCATTTAGCACACGAACAACTAAATTTATTTGCCACTTAGTGATCCATGCCTGCATCCACCCAGATTCTGGGGAAATGAGCACCGTTGCCACATTTTTCATATCAACAAACAAGCGTACATTTTCCGAGGCTGTGTGTGTAGCACACACGCTTCATCAAAGATATTTTTCGGATTACCGGCGGTTCCATCAATCTACTTACGAAAGGAAGCACCCCCATTTGTTTGGTGTCAACAGCGCCACGCTTTCGACACCATCCGAAACCATGTGCAGTCCCGCGTGTACTTGGTAACTTTGACGAAAACGCTGACAGGAAGACGCACACTTACACCGGCAACGGCGGACCAGGAACAATCTTCATTCAGTTGTGTAATGACTTGAAACGTGTGATTGCCTCTCCGAGCAAAACATTATCTCCTGCGGAGAGAAACAATTCTGCAATAGAAAAAGAATGCTTAGCTGTTGTCTTGGTCATATTTGTAAGGTCACGCGTTTAGAGTAGCCAGGGGCCTCCATTCTCTCTGCCGGCTCACGAATCTCAAACTCCCCTCAAATCATCGGGAATGATGGAGCCTTTGAGTACAGATTTTGACGACTCCATTATACACACGTCAGTAGCGTAAGCACACTGATGCTCACTGTCTTTCTCGTGCACAGTCGGTAAGGCAAACACTGAGCTTGGTGATGAAATACACTTTTGTTCCGGCCATGCAAGCAACCAGTTTGTCGCAGCAACAGCGGAGGGATTCGGAGCTCAGCCCACTCAATGGCTACTTAGAAAGGCCCTATTCCAACCTTTTCGAATTTTTCCACGCTTGCTAACCTCTTTTAGGGGCGAAGCTCTTCAAGGCCTGGGTCTGCCCATCCCATGCATGTATGTATGTATGTATGTATGTATGTATGTATGTATGTATGTATGTATGTATGTATGTATGTATGTATGTATGTATGTATGTATGTATGTATGTAAGTATGTATGTGTGTGTATGTATGTATGTGTGTATGTATGTATGTATGTATGTATGTATGTATGTATGTATGTATGTATGTATGTATGTATGTATGTATGTATGTATGTATGTATGTATGTATGTGTGTATGTATGTATGTATGTATGTATGTATGTATGTATGTATGTATGTATGTATGTATGTATGTATGTATGTATGTATGTATGGGTGGATGGATGGATGGATGGATGGATGGATGGATGGATGGATGGATGGATGGATGGATGGATGGATGGATGGATGGATGGATGTACGTGACCGCCTGCATACAGTTCCACCTTTGCGAACTGCCCACTACTTTGTCCTTGCAAACATTCCACTACGCCCCATCATCAATCCACCACTTCACCGACCATAAAGCCGTTATAGTGAAGGGGGAACTGAAGCGACGTATAGCTACCACTTACGAATAATAAATATTCTTGTATAAATATATACAGTGTTTGTCACATCATTGATGATTTAGGGGGCGGTATTCGTGGATGGTTCACGGTTTAGCGATGCAACTCTCCAGTGTTTCGCCCCACTCATCATCATTCACTTCGTGGATATGCTATGATTTTTTTTCGGGACAGAATCCTTCATAAAAGAACTTGACCATACGCAAGCTACAAACCTCCTAGTTGTGCCAACCCTGATTCATGATATTATTTTACATGCTTCTCATGACATAATATCGCCTAAACACCTTAGACGCGCACGTTGAAATGAAGTCACCGCTCACTGACCAAGTTTCGCGAATATTGTGAAGCACTAAATTCACACATATCGCATGTTCACACATAGCCTCCATCTATACGACCACCGGGACTGCTACAGCCAACAACTATTCTAAAGACGCGGTTTATTCACATTGGCATTAACTTAATCGGATCATTTCTCATGCCTTCTGCAGCAAATAATGGGATTATGGTCACTACCAATTACTTACCACATTAACAAAGGCACTGCCAAAGCTACCGTAGCCAACGTCGATTTTTTTTTAACAGCATAACCCACCATCACGAGCGCGAGTCGTCGTAATAACTAACTGTAGAATAGCTTTCACCACGGAGATGCTGCAGGAAATGTTCAAGCTAACAGGCATAAACGCCGTAAAATAAAGGATTATCACCGCCAGCCCCTATCAAATGGGCTGACTGAACAAGACTACTTCAGACACGCTGTGAAGGTATGTAGCCAATGACAAAATCACTGGGACGATATCCTTCCTAACGTAAATTTAAGAGAAAGAAATCAGACAACCATCCGTTTGGTGCATGAAACCTCAATGTCGATTTTGCTTATAATGCTCCACGTCAAGAAAGTACAGCTTTCACACCATTGCAATGAGTTCATGATTCATAGGTCACGAAAAGGCTTAAAGCCATGTGCCTTCTGTCATTCTGGAACTAAGTGCCTTCGGGAACCGAATGCCTTCGCTACAGAATGTCATTTTCTATGCCCGTGTGGCACGGGTATTATTCACTATCGCCAAACTGCAAAAGCACGCCGCTGCAATCTTCGTCAACGAGAAAATACCATCAGCCAAGGTGATGAAGAGAGGGTGTGGAACCTCATGTGACCGTGGGACCTGTAATAAATGTATCTGGGACACTACTTCGGCCCCTACAGTGACTCAGCGACGTAACCTACTAGGATTCCCCATAAGCCACCTCAAAAAAACTTCCATCGGCTTCCATGGATTGAAGCCATTTCTGTTTCTAGACTCTGACCTCTGACCACTATGGCTCAGTTATGTTGCGTTATGACATACTTATTTCACGTGTATGATACCCTTTTTCTTTATTTTTCGTTAGCCCTCTTATGCAGCATCGACGTGATTTTTCCTTGGCACAAAGAGTAGTGACACATACGCTCGTTTATGAACCATCTGCCATGACACCTGTTTGGGTATGAAGAAGATAATGTTTCTGCTTCTTTGGTTGTGGGGAAGACATGTCGACTGTTGGCTGTCTGTCTTGTTTTGCCCGCGAGATTATATTATACTATATGCAGGGCTATTCTATGCTCTACCCTCGTTTTTTTCTCCCCACCCGTTCTCATAATATCCTTACTATAGATGACTATCCTATGTCTCACCCTGTACCATTGTCCTCTTCTCACCCTCAATGCCCATTTTCACCCCCTTGCCGTATTACAGTATACATGTGCCTATGTGCTTCATATGGTCGATGAATTCATCCTCGCGCTGTCATTTGCTGGCTTCTTGGTTAGCTCAATTGGTAGAGCGACCGCCCCAGAAAATCGTTGGTCCTGGGTTCAAACAACGGAGCAGGACGAATTTTTCAGCAACTAAGAATCTTTAATTTTTTTTTTCAGAAGAGTCCGTGCGAATTTTTTTTTCTGACTTCGTGCTACAAACGGGTGGTTTTTTTCTTTCTCTTTCTTAACCCTTCCACTATATTGCAGGTTTCCGCAGAACTCATTTGGTATACTATACACTCCTAGGCTATACATGGCTACGCTATACAGGGTTTCCCTTGCAGGACGCCAAGCGACATGAGACGACGACGGCGGCATACGACAGTTGGAGCCTCTAAGGTGCTCTGAAATTCTATGATAGCAGAGAGAGGAGCATTGCCAGACGTGTTTCTCATTTTCACTTTTATTTTATTCAGTTTTCGGCCACAATGCCTGGGTCAGGAGCGCTCAGCGCAAACCACGCATCATTGTTCGAGAACGTTCGTGATCATCGCAGATTGTTCTGTTTTGCCCGCTAGACGCAAACTCTCCAAATTATCCCAGAGCTTTGCGCGAAGACCAGTGATAAGGCTGGAATATTCGATAACACATGAATAATGCCACCGCGTTTCGCCGCTTTTTAGTTTAAAGCCGGCCGGCGCTCTGTTCGCCACTATCGTCGACGAACGCGTGTTGCTGTAATCTGACCTTGAGTTGCCTTACCACAAGCTCGGCTGAATAAACAGTTTCATTCGAACATCTATTGTGCTCATTTCATCCACATCACGACCCTGTGACAGTAACATACAGGTGCCAAGATGAATTATACAAAATACCATCAGACACTGGCCATGTTCAACCCTCTCAGCACTGGAAGCATTGAAAACCTTGTTGCGTTTTTAAAAGAAAACTGGGCATAGCGAGAGACTGCAAACAGTGTCGCCATCTAATTCCTTGGTTTTTCTCTTTTTTTTCTCTAAGTCTCTATTCTAATCTCTTTCATTTTTTTCACTAAATCAAGGTTGCCAGCTAGTCCAAGAACTGGCTAACCTCCCAGTCTTCCTGCTTTTTCTTCTTTTTTTTATTCCTTGTCGAATATCAAAGACCAAAAAATGAAAGAAGACGAAGACACGCCAGCTGTCTGAAAGAGAGAGAGAAGCGACGCCGTTGCGGTAGCCAAGAAGGGGGGAATAAATTGTAGAGAAGGAAAGGCAGGGAAATTAACTAGTCCGGGAAAGCTGGTTTGCTACCCTACACTTAGGTACGGAGAAGGGCAGATTGAAAAAGGGAGGGGAAGGAGTGGCCAAGATGTGCGAAGGACCCAGGAACGGCTAACGGTGGGAGCTTGAGGGATTACCAGGGCTCAGTGTTCACTAACTAACGTTTCCACAATCTTACATTCCTCTTTTTTTTTTCTCATGTGATGCGATCGACTAGTGGCCACGTGGAGACGTAAAGGCCCCGCTGGGGGGCTAACAAACACAAGCATTGCCTATCTATGAAATGATGAATAAAGAAAACATACGAATCACCCTGGTGACAGCCTCGTTCAATTTAATTTGGGTGGAAATTGCATCGGCCGTCTTCTTCTCAATGACTACGCTGGTGCCATTCCTGTTTGCACTGTTGTCACCTGCGTCCACAGAACATATAGAGGGATGAAATGGGGAGGCGGGGTGTGTTTACGCTGGGCCCAGTCATAGATCTTCTTTCGGCCGTCCACAAAGTTTTGCCCGAAGTTGTCCAAACAGATCGATAGCTGCCTGCCCTTTGAGCCCTGCTCATTTTTTAATTTATTTTTCTCCCCTTCTTCGTTCTCTTCTCTCTCCTATAAATTACTAAGTATTTATCTATTTTACTGGCACGATGAAAGCCCATCAACGTTGTAGTTTCCTTTTCATATTCAAGTCATCCTGTTAGCTTAGTGGTTGAGGTCTAGCGTTGAATAGTAGAAATGTGACTTCTATTTCCAGACCTGGCTGCCAAGTTTGGTGGCTATCTTTGAAGCAGTTAAGCTTATTTGCGAGAATTCCGAACCATGAAAGTGGGTGATATGCATGGATAGCAAACCTGCCCTTCAGGTAATCAAAAATGTGAGATCACTTTTAAAAAATGAAATAGAAAAATTTAATGTAGAAACTGTGAAATATGCTTCAGCGATGGGTCACAACATCGTATTCCAATGGATACCCAGTCACACTGGAATAAAGGGAAAGGAAGAGGCTGACAGCTTCGCCAAAAAAGCATTGAACGAAGGACGGGTTTCCGCCATCACAATGTTTGGGGCGGATATTCGACATTTTATAACGCGAAGAGCTAACAACTGTTCGATGGAGAAGTGGTTCGATAGCCCTAAATCATAAGGATTAGTACTTTATGAAGTTCATGCACACAGAAAATTTTTTATGGCGACAAATATCCTACAACACTTGGAGGTATTATTTCATGGACTTCGACTGGAAGCAGCATGCACAACAGCTTCCTGCTCAAAATACATCCATCCAACTCCTCGGAATGCCATTGTAGTCATGCAGAAGAAAATGTTCGTCATATTCTTTTGGAGTGCGTCAAATACGCGAATGGGTGAGAAAAATTAAGGAACACATTAACAAGTTTGGACAGGCGGCCCCTCACATTACAGATATTGCTCGTACCATGACCTCAGATGCTTTTTCAGAAAAAGAAGGCGAACATCTTCCTCGCAGACCTCTTAGTGGAAACGAGACTGCATAAGCGCCTTTGATAGAAAGCCAGGGGGTGACATATATGAATTGTGTTAGCGCGTAGCTGACAGTAGAAAAAAACGTGTGCGTATGAACACTTTATGACAGTGTGAACTGCTGCAAGCAGACTGTGCATTGGCATAATATTTCAACTGGTTTAAGTGCGTTTTTATGTTTTTTTTCTCGGATTATTCATTTTTGGGTGCCGTTCAGTATTATTATTATTTTTTTCGCTTCAGAACCTAGTGATATGGAGTAGCTGAGGCAACATTTTATGAACCTCAAGCTCTCCACAGCAAGACAGTTTGAACAGAACAGAACA